>NC_142309.1:21161666-21317500 GCF_054855325.1 Carica papaya
ACTTTGACCAATTATTGCAGGACGTACAGTTGGCCAATTCCCATATGCACTAATTCCTCAAATGTATGTTAGATACTTTGACCTTAAGTTGGACAGTAATTTTCAACATTGTCATTGAAGAGTAATAATAGCTAGCAGTTTTATGTTAATAGTCATGTTTATAATTTTGATTAGCAGATGTATATATTAATTATTTAGATGATATAAATATATTAATAATAATAAAATAAATATATTCTTTAAAAATTATATATAGAAATAAAGTTCGACTCAAATTAACATTTTATAGATATTAATTTCAAATTATTTATAATATATATTTTTTACTTTTTTATTTTTATACTTAATAGATTTACTTAATTATTATCTTAATATTATACAAAATACTTATAACAAATTATTTTAATTATTTTTTGAATAATTGTTTATTTTTAAAATTTTAAAGTATTTTAAAGCACTAAACTAATTAAATTAAGCATATTTCTGTGGACTTCTAAAATTATGATGTTTCAGCTCCTCTTTTTTCACAACAAAGAAGTCATATGTACTTATATACATTATATATATACACACATTATATAATATGGATATAAAAAGTCAACCACTAATTAAAATGGCACTTGTTAACCAGCAACATACTGAGCTAGAAAACGTAGGGAAAACGGCTCAGTTGAGGTAACAATTACGAAACCCAGATGACAAAATGAAAACCTAGAAACGAGAAAGTAATTATTTTGGTATCATGAACTGGATGATATGTACATATACATATTGTTTATATGTATATGGACTTTCCTTGAAATAGCTAGCATAAGCGAATTCATACGAATAATAAATACATGCATGGGCATGCACATGCATGATACATGATACTGCTCCAAAGAATCGGCTAACTGACCACCTTGAGATCTTTTAAAATATTGCCTCAGTAGGGGGATAGAGTTTACCAAATGTCGGACATGATTAAGATGTAAATTAAAATTTACACTATTATAGTAAAATATTATAAAAGGCTTTTGGAAGGGGGTGACTTTTTTATTTTCTATTTTTTATAAATGAATTATTTTTTTAATTATGCGAATAAATTTTTCACTGTTTTAAATATATTTTATTAATTTTTTGTTGTTTTTTTAAAGATTATTAACTTTTTGTTTAGCAAGCATTTTGAGAGAAGTAATAATGTCTTCTTAATTATAAATTCACTTAGCCTACAGTGACATAGATATAGAAGTTTTTGTATACTAAAATTTTAAATAATTAATTAACTAATTATTTAAAAATTTAAGATGATCAAAGAATTGTAAATATATTCCATTAAATGTGCTATTGTTTATATCTAATTGATGAAGTCCCTCCTCAAATGAAATTTAATGAAACGTATAAATAATTGTTTCAATTTATATGATAAACTTTGTATCAATAAAAAAATAATTTATCATTATTTATTTATTTATTTTATAGTAAACGTTTAATTTGATGTAATATAAAATATATAAGAAATTAAATCCATTTTTTTAGAAAGAATATTTAAAAAAGAAAGCGTGCAACTTAGTCAAGCTCTGTATACCGGCCGCCCGCACCTGCATGTGCATGAAAAGCTCCAGCTATGGCTACTGCGTCTGCAACTGTGTGATAATTATATCTATATTACATACGACCCATGCATATCAACCCTAAATAATATATGTGCATTATTTATACGTCTTAATCAAAGAGATATCAGAAAATAATTAATAATATATAAACGAAATTAATATATTAATTTGTAATATAGTTATTAATTATATATAATTAAGTTTTCAACCGTCCAATTCATGATAATCCCAAGAAGGTTTAGTAGCTGTTTTTCCGATCCTTGCTTAGGTGACAATCAAATATCCAATAATTAAATTATTTTATCTTTTATCGGGATCATTTATTGTTTTAAATAATTCTATTAAATTGGCTAATAAGATAGTAATTCATGGGAGTCCTTGTGAACGTCTAGCGCGTGATCCTCATGCATTAGATGACATATATATATATATATATAAACGTAAATTAATTATATATTTTTTTAAAAAAAATTGTATTTTATATTTTATTTCAAAGTAGGACTTTTTATTTATAATTTTATCTTTTGAACCCTTGATGTACCAGAAAAGTTGTTCCCGAGCGCGAATACGTGGAGATTAAAAGATTTATTCTTCGGTTTTGTTTCTAAAATATAATTTTTGTCATTTTACATTAACTATATAAAAGTATTAAAAAAAAAAGACTTATACATATTAGAAACACCGTAGAACTTTAAAAATAATAGAAATTGTAACGGTCTCGGAAATTTAAATGAAATATATATATTAAAAATGTCAAATGCGGAAGCGTAATAAAAATTTTGATTAACATCCCTTACACAATAACCAAAACGTACTCAAAATATAAAATAACAAACTAACTAAAAGAAATACTCGAGATAAGAATTATAAATATAGCTATGGAGTCTTTAGGCGTCCCCTTCGCCGTCTTCTTGCTGAACGGGCTCGGGAACAATGTCTTCCTGATCTGAAATGGCTAAATAAGGAATGAGCTACACCAGCACAGTAAAGACATCACACTATCTCACCGCTACAGAAGTAAAGGTGGGTAGAAAACAAAAATGACCAATGAAACATAACTTATAACGAACTCGTTTATTAACATAAAAACTTTTACTGTCCACTTATCTCGGCGAGATCCATGAAAAAAATATATGAAAACAATAACTTTATAATATCATGAAATCATACACATTTTATAACATAACATATATCACACCTTTACATTTCAATCATCAGGAAACAGATTTCCTCTTTTACCAGCCTACTAGTATCCTTGGGGATCCATAGGGGGTTCTCTCTACACGTGAACCATTAACATTTACAACTTGATTCCAGGGCTACCCCGTCCGATATGGGCGCCAAAACCATGAATCTCAATACCCCGTCCGGTATGAGGGTGAAACGGGCCGTCCCCATACCCCGTCCGGTATAGGTGCCAAAACACATAAGATCTCCATACCCCGTCCGGTATGAGAGACTACGTTCCCGGTAGGGTTCCCTACAGACCCGGTCCGTCCACCATCTCCCAAGATATCTAGTCAGGCTGTCCACATTTTCTACTTATCAATTCACATAACCTTTTTGTCTTTTTCTTTAATCTCAATCATCCAATCATACAAAACATGTAAACTAGTAATTGACACCAAATAAGACAATATAGTACCGGGTTCACCATAATACAAATCATAATAAAAGAAACTATAGTTCATGCATACGAGACCATAACATAATTACATCAAACATCATGCTGCATTTAATACTGGAAATTAGATCAAACAATGACAGACCAACACTGTATCAGACTCGGGCTCCATTGGCAACCTAAATCAATTATACATCTATAAAGTCACACAATACAGTTTAATTATTTATTTAGCTTTAATACCGTGATAGGAAATAGGGTGACGGCCGAAAACGGCCAACCCGATGCGGATTGCCACCGCAGGCGGCGGCGCCATCGCCGGAGCACGGTGGAGCCGCCGTGTCGGAATTGCGATATTGGCCGAAAGGGGCCCTAGGTCTGATTTGGAATTTTTTGGGACACGTGCAGGTACCGGTAGTGCGTTTCAGTTTTCCGAAAAAAAATTTAAGGAAATTAGGGACAGCCTGTAGGCGCACTGTAGAGTCGAATTTAGACCCCGAAACAGGTAAGGACCCCTCACCCTATTTCCTATCACGGTATTAAAGCTTAATAAATAATTAAACGGTATTTTATGACTTTATAGATGTATAATTGATTAAGGTTGCCAATGGAGCCCGAGTCTGATACAATGTTGGTCTGTTATTGTTTGATCTAATTTTCAGTATTAAATGCAGCATGATGTTTGATGTAATTATGTTATAGTCTCGTATGCATGAACTATGTTTCTTTTATTATGGTTTGTATTATGGTGAACTCGGTACTGTGTTGTCTTATTTGGTGTCAATTACTGGTTTACATGTTTTGTATGATTTGATGATTGAGATTAAGGAAAAAGGCAAAAAGGTTATGTGAATTGATAAGTGGAAAATATGGACAGCCTGACTAGATATCCTGGGAGATGGTGGACGGACGGGGTCCGTAGGGAACCCTACTAGGAACGTGGTCTCTCATACCGGACGGGGTATGGAGACCTTATGTGTTTTGGCGCCCATACCGGACGGGTTATGGGGATGACCCGTTTTACCCTCATACCGGACGGGGTATTGAGGTTCATGGTTTTGGTACCCATACCGGACGGGGTATGGGGACAGCCCATTTCACCCTCATACCAGACGGGGTATTGAGGTTCATGGTTTTGGCGCCCATACCGGACGGGGTAGTCCTGGAATCAGGTTGTAAATGTTAATGGTTCACGTGTAGAGGGGATCCCTAATGGATCCCGAGGGATACTAGTAGGCTGGTAAAAGAGGAAATCTATTTCCTGATGATTGAAATGTAAATGTGTAATATATGTTATGTTATAAAGTGTGTATGATTTCATGATATTATAAGGTTATTATTTTCATATGTTGTTTTCATGGATCTCGCCGAGGTAAGTGGATAATAAATAATTTTATTACTGATAAATGAATTTGTTATAAATTATGCTTCATTGGTCATTTTTGTTTTCTACTCACCTTTACTTCCGTGGCGGTGAGATAGTGTGATGTTTTTACTGGGCTGGTGTAGCTCATTCCTTATTTAACCATTTCAGATCAGGAAGACATTGTTCCCGAGCCCGTTCCGCAGGAAGACGGCGAAGGGGACGCCTAAAGACTCCATAGCTATATTCATAGTTCTTATTTCGAGTATCTCTTTTAGTTAGTTTGTCCTTTCATGTTTTGAGTACGTTTTGGTTATTGTGTAAGGGATGTTAATCAAAATTTTTATTACGCTTCCGCATTTGATATTTTTAATACATATATTTCATTTAAATTGGGACCGTTACAGAAATATTCATAATTTTTTTTTAAATAAATATATTATTATATATATGTATAGGGACACTTTTCACTTCCTTGGTTAATTTCGTACATATATGTATAGCTAGATATTAATTTAAATTGTAAGTTTATACAATATTATGATGTGCACATTCTATTATCCAAAACTTCGTTTCTTATATTCCTTTTCTTTCCTTCTTTTATTTATTTCTTTTATACATTCGAAATTATGTTTTTTATATGATTTTGTACATGAAAATATAATAGATTCATAAAATTTAATATTATTATTTTTAATTAAATTTTAAAATTAAATATTTACAATGCCAGATGAATATTACAAAAAAAAAATTATGAAAAGTATATGAACGATTTTTATGTATATATATTAGTACAGTAATGATATTATTATTATTAGCCAATGGAATTAGTGTAGACATTAATGCACGCTCCAAAAAGCGTGTAGAGATGGCATATGAATGGCACCAAGTGCAAAAACTCTGTATCTCTTTTTTTTTTTAAAAAAAAAAACAAATCATAGAAATTAAATTCCATTCCTCAATTAAACTTGCTTTTTACGATACCTTTATCCATCCCCGCCGGCGTAGTCACCGGCCGTCAACTTTCTCACATCACAACATCACCCTTAACACCCCACCGTTGACACACAAATCCCTCATATTAGCTTCTTCATAAATATACATATATATATATATATTATACCCCTTTACCTATCCATACAATCTATATATATAGAACAAAGTAAACCCTATAATTTCTTCGTTCACAAATCTCTGCCTTCCTTTTGCTTCAACCACTTAAGATTCTGTTTCATTCATTACATACTGCATATACATACATAATTTCATATATATTTTTTTGATTATCAGTTGTTATGGCTTCTTCTGGTGGTGGTGTGCCTCCCGGATTCCGGTTTCATCCAACCGATGAGGAGCTGCTCCACTACTACTTGAAGAAGAAGGTTTCGTTTCAGAAGTTTGATATGGAGGTGATTAAAGAGGTGGATTTGAACAAGATGGAGCCATGGGAGTTGCAAGGTAACAAAAATTAAGTTTACTCGTAAATTATTTTGTCTCTCACATTCTTTTAGCTAACTTTTCAAGATGCTATTAATTAAGTTGAATAATAATTGTTGCTGAAATTAATAAGTTGCGTGATATATATATATATATATATATGTCTACAAATTAACACATACAATAATTGAATTGAATTTAATTTGGGGTTAATAAAATTTTCTAATAATCTATAAGCTTTTATAACTATCATTACGGGAGATGGCAAAACAAATATTTGGCTAACCTTCTGTATATATACACATATATATATGAAAGCTAATTAACTATGATGTTCAATGATGGTATAAGCTTTATATATATATATATATATAAGTTATTGAAGTGTTTTAGCAACATAAATTTATGAATTCTTTTAATTTTTTTTACATATTTAATTAACATCAAGCTAGCTTTATCCAATAAATTTTATGTATTCGACCACACTTACTTTGTTTAATATGGTCATTTTTAATTTTTTAAGTATATAGCTTTATAAGTTTAAATTATATTCAAATCATAAATAGAGAAATAGTGACACTCTTAAAAAGATGAATTGTGTATATGTTGCATATAAATAGGATAATTTTAAAATTGGTAAAATGTTATATTAGGCTTGTAGCGTTTTATTTGATGAATTCTTGCATTTTTTAATAACTTATTAAACCAAAAAAAACTACATGTCAACTGTTTTCAATAAATACTTTGGGTATTTTGTATTTCTTCAACTTATAATTTGTTTGTTATTTATTAAACACATAATAGAATTTAAAAATATTGTTAAAGATCTTATAGTTTCAGTGTCAATTCAAAAATAAATTGAAACAAATACAATCTAAAAGTAGTAAATAATACTATTATAATTAACATCGTGAAAGACTAATTGTGATTTTATTTTTATAGTTTAGTGTCGATTTAAAAATAAATTGAGACAAATGCAATTTAAAATATCGTAAATTTTTTTTCTAAATTTTTAAATTATTTACTTTCAACTCAATATTTAAACAAATGAAGGGATAATTGTGATTTTATTTTTATTCTTTTTACTAATCATGGTTGTATATAGAACCAAGTGAATAGAAAACAAATATATTATCTCTTATTTTCTTCTAATCCAATTTCTTCAATCTAAACATAGTATAACAATTTAAAAATTTATAGAGTTTTTGGATATTCATTACTTATATATTTATTCTAATTTAATATATATGAAATAAAATTATGTATTTTATTTTTTTAAATTAAATTAAATATTAACTGTATTATATATGTTTTGTTGGTCTACACTTGGATGGATAGAGAAATGTAGGATCGGATCTACACCACAAAATGAGTGGTATTTCTTCAGTCATAAAGACAGAAAATATCCAACAGGGTCAAGAACAAATAGAGCAACTAACGCTGGATTTTGGAAGGCAACTGGGAGGGATAAATGCATAAGAAACACTTACAAGAAAATTGGTATGAGAAAAACCTTAGTTTTCTACAGAGGTAGGGCTCCTCATGGCCAAAAAAGTGATTGGATCATGCATGAGTATCGACTTGAGGATAGTGATGATGCTCAGGGCACTATTAATGTAAGTGCTTGATTTTCTCATTTATTTGATCTCTTATATATGTTCTTAATAAAAAATTTACACATTAAGAATTTTGTTTTATTTGAAAACAACAAAATGTTGCTAAATATTATATGTTAACTTGAATTTTGTAGGAAGATGGATGGGTTGTTTGTAGAGTATTCAAGAAAAAAAATCTATTCAAGGTCAACGGAACAGAAGGAGGGACAAACACGAACTCTGGCTTAGACCATCATACTCAACAATTTACCAACTCATTAAACACAAACCAACAACGCACTAACTTTTTGCACAGATCAGATAATCACCACTATATGTTACGTCAACACCAAAATACTAATAATATAATCCAACCAAGTTTTGAACTTGATAAGCATGAATTAGCCCTTCATTATCCCCATAACATCTTAACACCTCATCAATACTCTATCTTTCAATCACAAACCCAAATACCAACTCACAATTACTTAGCTCCAAATATGCCTGCACCAGACTCTTCATCTATTATGCTCAAACAACTCATGACATCTAACCCCAGAGATTGTGAGAGTACCGGCAGTGAAAGCCTTAGGTATCCATCCACAACTTGCGAGCCTAGTCTAGAGGTTGGCACCTGTGGTGAACCAGTTACTCAAACTATACAAATGGTTAATACAGAAAGAGAACATGACCAAGGGCTGAGTGAATGGGCCATGCTTGATCGTCTAGTTACTTCTCATATTGGGACTCAAGACTCTGCTTCTAAAGATGGGAGGTTTGAGGAATCTACACCAATTAATCAACTTTCATTACGTGGAGAGATGGATTTATGGGGCTATGCCAAATAACATTGATTATGTGTTTATGCAATAATCAAATTATTTAATGGCTATCAGGACTATATTGAAAGAATTTCGATGGTTATAGATTAAGTTTAGACTAACTGAATCATTATTGTTTTAGATTTCAGTTAAAGTCAAATATTCAAAAATATATTGTATTTGAAATTCTCATTTTAATTTATAAGAAATTGTGATAATAAAAAATCAAGTCTTTATATAATTGAAATTGAAATAAGAATATATATATATATTTACTTCTTAATAAAATAAATATAATTACTAATAAATTTTAATTAATTATGAAATATATATCATCCTTTAAAAGTATTGCATTGAATTAATAAAAATATATAAACTAAACTTTAAAAAAAAATATTTTTTTGATATGATACAATTATATTCCTAATGTTATAATAATAACTTTTGATTCATTCTAAATAAAAGTATGATAAAGATATTTTATAGTAATAATGTTTGATAAAAAAAATTATGAAACATTAGTTACTTCTTATAACAAAAAAAAAAGAATGACAACAACTAATAAGGTCATAGCCAGTAGCCATAAAGTAGTTCTATTTAATAAAAAGCCACTTATACTATGTTTGGATGATTTTTGTGATAATTCATTAATGTAAGATAATGTATGGTAAGTGTGCAGGATGATAATTGATAGGTTATGACATGTTTAAGAAGATGATATATTAATGTATAGTAATGACAGCTATTTTATTTGGATTGATAGGTTGATATGTTAAATTATCAAATTGTTCATATCTTAATGTATGTAATATTGAAGGAAAAAAAAGAAAAAAATATTAATTTAAATTATAATTAAGTTATTTAACTTGAAAAATTATTTAAATTGTAATTCTTATTGATTTTTTTTTCTTAAAATATCAAAAAATAATTTTCTTATGAAGAATAAAAATTTATTTTTTATAGTTAGTATAAAAAATTAATTTAAAACTATAATTTTTAATTTATAATTATAAATTAAAAAAATCTAAAAAGAAATAGATTGAGAATAAGAGAATAAAAGAAAAAAAGAAGTAGGTTGGGCTGCTAAGAAGAGTTTTTTAAGCGTAAAATGGGAATTATAAAAATTTAATGAAGGTATAAATCGACTAAAAATGTTAACCCGTCAAAAACCATCAAATCGGTAGTTTAAAAAGTTCTCCAAAATTTACCTTTAGAATACCATAAAAAATTCTAAAGTAACCATACCATCAGCAAACAAACATGATTTTGTCATCCCACTCTTATACCTTACATTAATGAACTACATTTTACCATCATCTAAACAGAGAGTTAGGGAAAACTCATTTACTAATAAATGGGTAAAATAAAAAATATTTTTATTTGATAAAAGTCAAGCTAAAATATATGAATTTAAATACAAAAGTTACAATTTTTAGCTTTTTGAGAATAGTTTTTGTTCTTAATATAAATTTATATTTGAATTTAAAAATTATTTTCATAAAAAACATAACTTCTACTTTTTCTAATAATAACAATCTTTACAATTCTTTATATAAAACATTAAATAAATTATTAATTAAAAATATTTTATTATATAACTATGTTAACAATAATTTTAAAGTTCTTAAAAAGATTATGGTTGTCCCAAATGCTAACTTATTTATGAGACTATGAACATTAACCAAATGAAATTTTTTAAAAAAAAATTTTATGCCTCAATACATATTTTATTATCACGTCCCTTTCTCTTCTCTCTTAATCTTCTTCGACGGCCCTAATTTGTCATCTTTTTTCATGATAGTTATTCTCTGTACTAGTAAATTCTTATTGTTGTGTTATTGCTAACATAAAATTTAGTAGGTCGTATTATTTTTAAAAGTAAACATGAAAATTGACAAAAATCAAATAACCCAAAAATGGTAAAAATTTAAAATTGAAATGAAAATATCAAATGATTTTTGACAAAATAAACTATCAAAAATATTTACTTTGAGTTAGTTTTCAATTTATCTAATAAAATTTTGAACCTAATGTAACATCCCAAGATTAAAAAAAAAAAGAAAAATAGGAAACCCTAGGAGAGAAAGAGCTTACCGACGAGGAGAGAGGAAGACAGAGAGAGAAGGGCATGCGAAGGAAATAATAACCAGATCAACATCACAATTGTGAGCAAGAGAGAGATAAGAGAGTGCGTTAAGGAATAAGAGGGGGAGAAGGTCGATCGTGAGACAGTTGAAGAGGAAATTCAAAATTTAAGTGATACAGAGGGGAGGTTGGCATGTGTTTCCATAATAGTAGAGCTAATGAGGAAATCGTGCACAAAATGGGGAAGAAAAATGCCAACTGACTCAACGACGTCACCGTGAACAAAGGTAAGGAAGATTATGAACTTCAAACTCTATATGGCAATGCACTTTGGATTCTTACGTTTCTGGTTATAGAAGATTTAAAGAATTATAGAGTAAGGAGTGGAGAGGAGATTTTAGATAGATATATGTTTAGAGGGAGATAACATAAAGAGAAAAGAAGAAATACATGTTAAATCGTAGGGCTAAACAGTTAACCAAGTAGGCACGGGTGCAAAGTTATGTAGGAAAGAGTCTTAGCGGGAGGTAATGTTGCACTTATTAGATAAGAGTTAGAATATGTTAGGGAATGCATTTTATTTAGGAATGGTTAGAAGGATGGATGAACATAAGGAAATTTGGTTGTAACTGAGAGGTGAAGTCAAAATGGATAACTAATTATAAAACACGAAGAGTTGAGGGGAATAAACTAGATTATGAGGGAGAAGGGGAAACGATGATGGTGAAGAGAATATTGGTGTGTGTTCTGGTTTGTCAGTGTTGGTGAAATGGTGTGTGTGGCCATTCATTGGTCGGTACTTACATGCTTTGGTGTGTGTGTGTGTGGCCATTCATTGGCTGATGGTTACCTGTTATGGACTGATATTAGTGAAGTGGCGTGTGTGTGTGTGTGTGACCATTTAATAGCCGATATTTACATAGGTTATTGTATGTTCTGGTATATTGATATTGGTAATATGTGTTGAGGAAAAGTAATGTGAAAGAGACAAAACAAAGGGATAAGAAGAGAAACATAAAGTTATGATGCTTAGTTGTTATATAACTTAATGATTACAAATTAAATTAATAAAGACTACGTAGAGGTGCCTTTCATATAGGGTTACATCAGAACTTATCCAACATAAATCTCGGACTATTTATTATCTGCTTCTAGCTTGAATAGCGGAAACAAACTCTATTTTATCACTATACTTGGTCAAACAAATTTAAACAAAGACAATGTCAAATTTTGAATAATTCTTTAACACTCCCCTTGATTCAAAGCTGCGGATGCCAAACAATCTTCTAAAGTAGCATAATTTTTCTTTAGGTAATGCTCTTGTCAGCATATCAGCTAGTTGTTCTTCGGTATTGCAGTACTTTAATGATATCTCCTCTTTTTATACTAACTCACGAATAAAATGATAGCGAATATCAGTATGCTTCGTTATGCTGTAGAATGTTGGATTCTTTGTCATGGAGATAGTTTCCTTGTTATCATAACATATCTCTGTTGCCCCCTTCTACTTTTGTTGAAGATCTGTTAATACTTTCCTCAGCCAAATAGCTTGATAAGTTGCTGAAGTTGCTACAACATACTCAACTTATGAAGTTGACAATGCCATTGTAGTTTGTTTTTTTGAACTCCAAGTGATCACCCTTGATCCTAGAGTGAAAACATTAGTTGAAACACTCAGTCTATTATCCAATGAACTTGTCTAATCACTATCCGTATACCCACACAACCTAAAATTAGAAACTTTAGAATACCAAATGCCATATTCTAAGGTTCCAGTAATATATCGTAAGACCTTTTTTGCTACTCCATAATGAACCTTTGAAGGTTGTTACATATGGAAATAACACTAGTAGGAAATACAATATCGGGTTTAATGTGAGGTAGATAAATTAAACCATCAACCAAGCTTTTAAATCTCTTAGCATCTACTATCTCTTTCCCATCTTCTTGCTGCAATTTTTCATTGATATTCATAGGTGTAACTGCAGGCTTGCAATTAAGCACGCTAAATTTGTTAAGAAGACCCCTGACATATTTCCTTTGTGAAATAAAAATACCATCTTCAGCTTGATAAACTTTAAGACCAAGGAAATAATGTGATAAACCTATATTTAACATCTCAAACTCATTTATCATTTGAGATTTAAACTCATCCACAAGCAAGGTAGAAGAACTAGTATAAGAAAAAAATTGAGAGAAAATATTCTTCATTCTTTTGATGAATGATTTCCACACATATATATACAAGTCTACTACCCTAACAACCTAACAAATTCTGGAGAGAAACCTAACAAAATTATGTTTCTAAGGACAAATTTGTTGATGATTCCCTCCATTTATAGCACATAACAACTGTAAATGGTTCCTCCATTTACAGCACATAACAGTTGTAAATAACCATTTTTAATCCTAATTTATTCTTCTAATTATTATATTTTCTACACTCCCCCTCAATCTAGTTTACGTATATGTTGAGTAAACTTAGATTGGATATTATATCATCAAAGGTTCTCTTAGGAAGAGCTTTAGTTAGAATATCTGCGATCTGTTGATTGGTTGAAATATGCATCAGAGTTATAGTTCCATCTTCCAATTTTTCTCTAATGAAATGATGATGAATCTCCACATAGTTAGTTTTATCGTGATGTACTGAATTTTTGGCCATACTAATTGTTGATTGGTTGTCGCACCATACTTTCATAGGCATATTGTTGAGGACTTTTAATTCTTCAAGTATTCTCTTCAACAATACACCTTCACAAATACCATGAGCAAGCGCTCTAAATTCAGATTTTGCACTGCTGCGAGACACAACAGATTATTTCTTGCTTCTCCAGGTAACCAGGTTACCCCAAACATAGGTACAATATCCTAATGTAGATCTCTTGTCGTTTGTAGAACCTGTCCAATCCGCATCCGTGTAAATTTCAACACCCCTTATGTCTATTTTTTGAAAGAATAAACCTTGTCCTGGAGTTTTCTTGAGATACCTCAGAATCCGATACACAGCACTCATGTAATTTTCTGTTGGCTGATGCATGAACTAACTTACTGTATTTACTGCAAAACTGATGTCTGGTCTTTTGTGAGCCAAGTAAATAAGTTTCTCAATAAGTCTTTGGTATCTCCCTTTATCAACTATTTTATTACTAATTCTGAATTCAAGTTTGATGACTGGGTCCATAGGGGTGTTAGCAGGCTTGTTTCCTAGCATCCCAGTCTCTTTTAGGAGATCCATAATGTACTTTCGTTGAGAAACTGAGATCCTCTTTTTTGATCTAGCTACTTCCATATCGATGAAGTACTTTAGTGCTCCAAGATCTTTTATTTCAAATTCTTTGGACATGAATTCTTTAAGTTTCTGAATCTTCTCAAGGTAATCTTCTGTAAGAATGATATCATCAACATATACAATCAAAATAGCCTTTTTACCTAAAATGCAATGTTTGACGAACAATATATGGTCGGATTGACATTGTTCATATCCTTTATGTTTTACAGCTCTTGTGAATCTGTCAAACCATGCTCTTGGAGATTGTTTTAGGCCATAGAGTGATTTCTTCAATTTATACACTTTCTGAGAGTTGTCAATTAATTCAAACCCTGATGATATATTCATATACACTTCTTTTTCCAAATCGCCATTAAGGAATGCATTCTTTACATCTAATTGATACAGTGGCCAGTCAAGGTTAGATGCAAGTGAGAGGAGTACTCGAATAGTATTGTGCTTGGTAACTGGTGCAAACGTCTCCTGATAATCTATACCATATGATTGTGTATAGCCTTTGGCTACCAGGCGGGCCTTATGCCTGTTCACACTCCCATCTAGATTATATTTGGTTGTAAAAATCTATTTGCATCCCACTTGACGCTTTCCTGGAAGAAGATCAGTTAGTTCCCATGTCTTATTCTTTTCAAGTGCCCTGATCTCATCTAAGACAACTAACTTCCATTCTAGAATTTCCAAGGCCTCATGTATTGTTCTGGGTTAAGGTAAATTGCTGTCTATCCTGCTCACAAAAGCGTGATATTCCGAGGATAATTTGTCCAATGAAACATAGTCCTGTATAGGATGTTTGGTGCATGTTTGAGTGCCATTCCTCAAAGCAATAGGAATATCAGAATCAACGGAATCAAGAGTTAGTACAGAGATTACGTTACCTGGATCAGTGGGGAATTCATGGCAGTGCTTGGATGATTCAAGTGCTTTTCCTTTATTTCTTCTTGTATAGACACGTAACTCACTCATTGCAGGTAATGTGCTTTCTATAACAGGTTTTGGTTCTGATTTCTTTTATGAGGTTTCGGGTTCAATCTCCAAGGAAGGTTTGTTTGGTGATGGATTTTGTGGGTAGATAGGTGGTACACACACATCCCACAACTGATATTCTTGAGTGAATGTCTCCCCCTGAATATCAGTGGTAGGATAAAATGGTTGATTCTCAAAAAAGGTGACGTCCATGGTATTATAAAATCGGCGGGTTTCCAGAACTAAACATTTGTATCATTTTTGATTTGCTGAGTACCCAACAAAAATACACTTTATTTGCTATTGGGTCTAATTTTTCACGAAGATGTTTATGAATGTGGACATATGCTAAACATCCAAATACTTTAAGTGGCAAAGTGTTTAAGATGTGAGAATCAGGAAAGATTTTTGAGAGAATAGTGTATGATGATTGAAACTGTAGAATACGGGAGGGCATCCGATTAATCAAATAGGTAGCTGTAAGGACAGCCTCTCCCCAAAGATATTTTGGTACATGTGTGGTGAACATGAGAGATCTAGCAACCTCAAGAATATGTCTGTTTTTTCTTTCGACTATGCCGTTTTGCTGTGGAGTATGAACGCATGAGGTTTGATGAATAATACCATGTTCAATAAAGTATTTTTCAAGAGTATTTTCAAAATATTCACAAGCATTGTCGGATTTCAATACTTGGATGGTAGCATGAAATTGGGTTCGAATCATTGTATGAAAATTTTTAAATAGGGATCTCACTTCATATTTTTCCTTCATGAGAAATACCAAAGTAATTCTTGTATGGTCATCAATAAAAGATACAAACTACCTAGTTCTGGAAACGTTGGAAACCCTAGAAGGGCCCTAAACATCACTGTGAATTAATGCAAATGGTTTAGATGGTTTATATGGTAGACTATGGAATGAACTTCGAGTATGTTTAGAAAATTGGCAAACTTCACACTGTAATAAAACTGGATCTTTTCCTTTAAATAGTAGTGGAAACATCATTTTTAAGTACATGAAGTTTGGATGTCCTAGTCTATAGTGGCACAACATAATATCATGATCATTATTAAGAATAGAGTTTTCACATACTGCATTGTGAGCTTGTCTTTTAGAGGTGTTGACTTGAAGCAAATATAATTCCGAGCTCATCCTAGCACTCCAATCGTCTTCCCCGAGTCCAAATCCTGGAAATTACACATATTAGAAACAAATTTCGCAATACATTTCAAATTTTCACATAGCTTGCTGAAAGACAACAAATGACAATTCAAATTCGGAACATGGAGAACTGAACAGAGACTGAAATTTGGAGACAAATTTACAGAGCCCATTTCTGCCACTTTTGAGAGAGAACCATCTGTAATTCTGATTGAAATATTTTCTTTACATCTTCTGTAATTTTGGAACATTGAGAAATCGCCACTCATATGATCAGATGCTCTAGAGTCTACCACCCACACCTGTCTTTTTTCTAAAAGAGTAAATAAACCATGAATATTACCTTTGTGTGCTATAGAGGCACTGATCGGGTGAGATTTCTTGGACAAGATTTATTGGAGTGCTTCCAACTGTTTAGGGGTAAATGGGTCTTTTCCCATCTCATCAAAAATTACTTAGCTGTCACGTGATTTCATCGAAACTTGCTGGAAGTCTCTGCTTTCAACATTTTTCACTCACCCGAAGGTGGTTTCCAGTCACTTGGCTTGCCGTGAAGCTTCCAGCAACGTTATCGAGTGTGCCCTAGCTTCCGACAGTGGTCGCACCAGGGTCTTGTCTTCTTCGTTCGACTGTCAATCGCTCGGGTTGTGAGAGCTGAAGAATTTTCAGTCTAGTGAGGTTGGTCATTCTCTCCCATCATGATTTTCTGACGACTCTCCTCGTGTCGAACCTCAGAAAAAACTTCTCAAAGACTCGGCAAGGGTTTGGTGCTCAGAACACGTCCCCGAATTGCTTCGAGATTTTTGTTTAGCCCTAGTAAGAATTTGAAGACTCACTTTTCTTCCACAAAGACTTTGAAGTTTTTCGCGTCCTCGGGGCAGTTCCAGTGACATTCTTCAAAGGCGTCCATCTACTGCCAATTTCGACTAAGGATACTGTAATATTGGGTGACATTGAGTTCTCCTTGTCGAAGGTCATGAAGAGTTGACTCGATTTTGAATATTGCAGAGGTATTTTACTTGCTGGAATATAGTTCTTGTGCTGCCTTCCAGATTTCATGAGCAGTTTCATAGAGAAAGAAATTCTCTCCGATTTCAGGAGTCATTGAGGTAATGAGCCAGGACATGACCATACTGTCTTCGATCTCCCAGGTTTATGCATTTGTATCGGACACTAGAGGAGGTTTGAGCTCGCCAGTGAGGTGCCCAAAATGCCCCCTTCCGCGGATGAAGAGACGGACAGACGACGACCATTGAAGGAAGTTGCTGTCATCGAGTTTATATCCTGTAATACATGATGATGGTAGTTCACTCACAGCTCTGGCTGTTGCTGTGTGATGATAAGAACCAGAGGAAACTTCTGGTGAAGAGGATGGAAGCTAACCCGAGGCCATTTTTGATTACGGCTCAGTAGAGTTTGATATCAATTTCTTTTTGGATCAGGTATGGCTCTGATACCAAGAAGAAAATTGAGAGAAAATATTCTTCCTTCTTTTGATGAATGATTTCCACACATATATATACAAGTCTACTACCCTAACAACCTAACAAATTCTGGAGAGAAACCTAACAAAATTCTGTTTCTAAGGACAAATTTGTTGTAACAAATTTGTTGGTGATTCCCTCTATTACAGCACATAACAGCTGTAAATGGTTCCTCCATTTACAGTACATAACAGTTGTAAATAACCATTTTTAATTCTAATTTATTCTTCTAATTATCATATTTTCTACAAATAATGTCATCAACATAAAGACAAACAATGATGAAATCATTTTTTCCTTCCTTTTTCACATACAAAGTGGGTTCATTTTCACTTTTCATGTATCCCTTCTTCTGAAAATATCCATCAATGTTGCCATACCATGCTCAAGGGGCCTACTTCAATCCATACAATAGTCAAGGGGCCTGCTTCAATCCATACAATGCCTTTTTCAATTTGTACGCCTTTTGTCTCACTGCCCTCCTTTATGAAACCTTCTGGTTGTACTATATAGACCTCCTCTTACAAATCTTCATTTAAGAATGTTGACCTAACATCGAATTGATAAACGTGTCATTGCAATTGTGCAACTAATGTTAATACAAGTGTCATCATTTCAAATCATGCTATCAGAGAGAAAGTTTCTTCAAAATCTACACCATATTGTTGTGCATAACCTTTTGCCACAAGAGGAGCTTTGTGCTTTTGTATTCTTCCATCTGCAGTAAATTTTATCTTAAACACCCACTTGAAGCCAATTGCATTTTTGCCTTCTAGTAAGTCAACCATCTCCCATGTTCTATTTTTTTCTATTGTTGTTATTTCTTACACTATTCCTTTCTGCCATTCTTCATTTTCAGCTACTTCTCCATAATATGTAGGATCTGAAACAACAAGAGCAAACTGATAGGAAGTAACAAAGTCATCAGCATATTTAAGATTTGGCTTTCTAACTCTTGTTGATCTTCTTAATGGAATTGGTACTGTAAAAGATCTTTAAGAGTTACTGATGCTGTTGCATTGCTAGCTTATGGACTTGTAGGAGTTGACTCTTGTCTTTCATATGAAGGAACTTTAATGGGTATAAGAATCTCCTGTTGTATATGCTCTTCACTGTAATCCCAGCTCATATTTTCATCAAATATTACATCCCTTCTAATTAAAATCTTGTCACTAAGGGGGTTATACAATCTATATGCCTTGGATTGAGTACAATAACTAAAAAAAAATGCATTTTTATGATTTTTCATCAAACTTCTAACAAGCTTGAGAATTTATCAAAGCATAAGCAACACATCCAAACATTCGTACATGACTTACATTTGGTCTCCTTCCATACCAAGCTTTATATGGAGTTTGATTCAAGACAACCCTTGTTGGTGAGAGATTTAATACATAGATAAATGTTGCTACAACTTCTGCCCAAAACTGGTTTGAAAGTCTTATTGCTTGTAACATACTTCTAGCCATTTCTACAATAGTTTGATTCTTCCACTCAGTGACTTTATTTTACTCCGGAGTATAAGGAGTTGTAACTCCATACGGATGCCATTTTCTTCGCAAAACTGATTAAATTCCTTGGACATAAATTCTCCTCCCCTATTTCTGCAAAGAGCTTTGATACAACCACCACTTTGGTTTTCCATTATAGCTTTAAATTTCTGGAACTTCTCAAAAGTTTCTGACTTGTTTTCTAGAAAATATACCCAATTCATGCGGCTATAGTCATCAGTAAATAGCAAGAAGTAACGACTTCCACTTAGGGACTTAGTTTGTATTGGCCCACACAAATCAGCATGTACCAATTTTAGACATTTGGTAGCTCTCCAGGATTTTTCTACAGGAAACGACATCTTAATTTGCTGGCCATAGATACACCCTTCACATAAATCACTAGAGCCAATTTTTGGTAGTCCAAAAACCATACTTTTGTCATTTAGTAATTTCAGGCCTTTGATATTTAGATGCTCATACCTCAAATGCCATAACTTCAAGTCATCCTTTGCGCTTGCAGCGAGAGCAAAATTCTTTATGTTAGAAACATCCAATGGAAACATCTTATTCGGAGTCATGTTGACATGAGTCTTTTTGTATGATTTCTTATTTGCAATGACACATGTATCGTCATCAAACAAAATTGAATATCCACAAGCCATTAGTTGCTCAATGCTCAACAGATTGCATCCTAAATCAAGAACAAATTGAACATTTCCCAGCATTTTTACTTATCCATAACTAGTGTCAACTCCCACCATGCATTTTCCTTCAACTTGCATCTCCCTTTTGTTGTCAAGCTGCACTTTTATCTTTTGTATCTCGTCTAGCTCCTGAAATAGAGATTTAGTGCCTGTCATATGGTTCGAACAACCACTGTCCATAAACCAGAAATTACTTGATTTATGATCAATATCAATACAGGCCATAAAAAGCTTGTTCTTTTCTTCACTTTCTGCTACGAAGTTCTTCTTCTGATCTCTATACCAACAATTTGCTTTGATATGTCCATATCTTTTGCAATGATAACACTGAATGCCATTTTTCGTGTTACCTTGCCCATTGGACTACCTTTGCCCGTCATTCCTTCCTCTACCTCTGCCTCTGCCAAGGCTGTGACCTCGACCTCGACCTCCACCACCACGAGATCCTCATCTTCCTCAACTTTTACTTGATGAACTATCATTTTCTCCTTATTTGATGTTTGTCTCTTTCACTTGAAATGCCTTCTCTTCGTTTTTTTAATGATCTATTGATTCTTACCTCATGAGCTTGAAGAGATCCCATAAGTTCATCAACAGAAAGAACTGATAAATCCTTAACTTCTTCTATAGCTGCTACCACATGGTCAAATTTTTGCGTCAAGCTTTTTAAAACTTTCACAACAATCTTTTTGTCCGAAATCTGCTCGTCGTAGGATTGCATTTGACCGACTATTGCCATTGTTCGTGACAAAAAATCAGAAAACAATTCACCATTTTTCATCATCAAGGTTTCAAAGTCACGTCTTAATGACTGCGATCTTACCACAATGACCTTTGAATCGCCTTGAAATTCCTTCTACAAAATTGACCATGCTTCTTTTGACGTGGTTGCTGCTGTAATCGGTGAGAATATAGTCTCATGGACTGCTTGTTGTAGGATAAACAATGCCTTTGCATTTCTCTTTTTGGTTTTTTTCAGTCTCACCTCTTCTTCTTCATTGGGTTCAAATATTTCAATAAACTCATATTCCACCAGATCCCATAGCTCTTACGATCTGAGCAATGTCGTAATTTTGATACTCCACCACTCATATTTCTCACTATTGAAAATGGGTAGGAGTGGTTGAGAATAGAAAAACCCAGCTGCTGCCATTCTCATATAACTCTGGTACACTTGCTAACCCAAAGACCAATAAAGCTCTGATACCAAATTTGTTGAGAAAAAGTAACATGAAAGAGACAAAACAAAGGAAGAAGAAAAGAAAAATGAAGTTCTGATGCTTAGTTGTTATATAACTTACTAATTAAAAATTGAATTAATAAAGACTACGTAGAGGTGCCTTTTATATAGGCTTACATAAGAATTTATCTAACATATATCTCGGACTATTTATTATCTACTTCTAGCTTGAATAGTGGAAACAAAGTATATCTTACCATTATACTCGGTCAAACAAATCTAAACAAAAATAAGGTCAAATTTTGAATCGTTCTTCAACAATATGGCATGTGTGTATGTATGGCTAATGAAAGACCGGTATTTGCATGAGATTGCTGTTTTATATCCTGGAAAGCCATTATAGGTTATTGGGTGCAGGTGTGCGGCCGAGTGAGGGCCATTGTGGTGATGGTGTGTGTGTGGCCGAGTGAGGGCCGTTGTGACGATGGGGTGTGTGTGTGGCCGAGTGAGGGCCGATGTGGCGATGGTGTGAGTGCGTGGCCGAGTGAGGGCCGGTGTGGCGATGGTGTGTGTGCATGACAAAATGAGGGCCAATGTGGCGATGGTGTGGGTGGGCGGCCGAGTGAGGGCCAGTGTGGCAATGGTGTGCGTGCGTGGCCAAGTGAGGGCCGATGTGGCGATGGTGTGGGTGTGTGGTCAAGTGAGGGCCAGTGTGGCAATGGTATGTATGTGTAGCTGAGTGAGAATCGATGTGGCGATGGTAGGTGTGTGTGGCTGAATGAGGGCCGGTGTGGCGATGTTGTGTGTGTGGCCGAGTGAGGGCCAATGTGTTGATGGTGTGTGTATGGGTTTGGATGGGGGCCGATGTGGTGTTGGTGTATGTCTGGCCGAGTCATGGTCGATATATGCATGTATAATGTGTTCAAATTTTTTGGGGGTTGTGGTATCATGATCTTCTGTTGTTATGTTGCTGGTATATGTTGGTTAGAGTTTATGACTGCTAAAGATATGATTGTCCTGCTGTGTTTGTATGATTACTCACACATGTGAGAACAATACTAAAGAAGATCTAGTAATAATTCTGGATAGGAGGAGGATTAAATACACAGTAAAGTGTGCTGGTTATCAGGTGGTGTGCCTAAAGGAAGTGTTGGGGTGTGGGAAAGGAATGACTATATAGATATGGGAAGTTAGAAGGGTAATAATGGGAGGTTGAATATGAGTGCAGGCCTGGAAAATAAACTGGGGGTTGGGGACTTTTGTGGGAAACGTTTGAGAATGAGTTGTAGGCATACCTTCGTTTGTTAAATAGTGTGGTGTGGGGGTACTGGTTAGAAATGTAAATGTTTTTCCATACTTTATTTTAAGTTCTAAATTTGTTATACTAAGTTAGAGTAGGCTCATTACTTGTCATTCTCATATACAGTGGAATAAGAAACAGAGCTAGGATGATCGACGATATTGCAACACTTAAAGGAAACAGGTTAATCAAACTATGTATACACATCTCGATTTATACTTGTAAAGTTAATAGATGGTCTCACTTACCATCCTTGCATTGATGATTGTGAAGTACGATGTCTTAAATTTTGATTTTGACGAATTGGATGAACTGGATGTATAGTGAGCATATAAATGCATAAAATATTTGTTTGAAGTTCATGGTTTCGTTAAGAAAGGGTGACATGTTGATTTAACACCCTAAAAAGTTTAAGGGTGTTACACACCCAACTTGAACATTAAAATTAGTAAGTATTCTTGTTACACAAAATTAGTAACTATTCTTATTGCCCAATAAATAAATTATGGAAAACAAATACCATTTGAAAAGAAATTGGCTAGAACTTGAAGTAATATTAAAAATATGTACCGAATCATAAAATCTTACTTGAAAATAAAAAAAATAAATTTTATCTCCGTTATTCTCAAATAAGAAAAAAGACAAAATACGTTGTATTATATTAGAAATAATAAAATTTTGATATATTATTACTACTAAACTCAATATGTTAAATAAAATAAAATATTTATGTTAATAAAATAAAAAATTATGTAATCAATCTTAAGTTACAAAAAAATAATGAGTATTTTTTAAAGGAAATTAAATAGAACAAAAATTTATTATCTATTTTAATAAGGATAAAAAAATATGAAAATCATGACACAACGAACCCGAATCCGAACCGGCTAGTTATGTTCCATAGTAATTTTTTTTTTATTAACTCCAAATTATATTTAGATTAAAATCTAGATTAAAGATTTATTAAAATTTAATTCAACGGTGAGAATATATAATATATTTTTAAATCTTAATTAAAGTATAAATAAAAACTGAAACCTAACTTTATCAAATATATATCTTTAAATCTTAATTTAAATATAATAAAAACTTAGAAACCTAACTTTATTCGGCCCTCTTCCTTGGATGGCGCTCTTCGTTGTTCTTGTTGTTCGTTACGACTCTCTAGTGTAATCCCCTGTGACTGTTGTTAAAATCAATTGGAAATTACTGAGGTTTCTTATTTAATTGAACCGATTGAATGAATCTCGAGGAAGTTACATTGTGTCATATTAGGACATTGAATTAATTCCGGGGCGCTCTCGCCTCTCGACTCTCCACCGCCTCACTCACTCTTTCCTATAGTCTCTCGGCTCTCTCTCTGGCCTCTGTTCGCGGCTCCGCCTCTACCTCTCTGGCTCGGAGTCGCAGCCTCCTCGCGCCATGACTGCGTGACACGCTTTCTGGTTGCAGCCTCGCACCGTCGCAGTTACTCTACACTCTTTCTGCTTCTTCATCTGCCGTGGCGATTCGCCGCCACCGGCGACTGACCGACTGCGACTCGGCGACCGCTTCTCATCTGTACCCTCCCAAGCCTCCGCCGGTATTATTTATTTATATATTTTGTTTATAGCAATATTTATTTATTTATTTATTATTTGTTTATTTATTTGTATTTATTAATTTGATGGAAATGCAATGTGATTATGTGGGTATTAAAATATGTGATTATTAATTTTTTTGATGGTTTTGTGTGTTACTTCTGCATATAAATTTATGTATTAATTGTGTTAATGTTAAATTATATATTATTTATGTATTTATGAATTATTGTTAAGATTTTTATTATTGAATTAAAAAGGGAAAAATAATACAACCAGTATGTTCGCACCAGACCGAACCGGACTGGAAAATTTCTAGACAGGACCGAACATTATACGGTCCGATTTTTAGTATGGGTTTTATACTTTTCTTGGTCTCAGCCTAATGCAGTCCGGTCTGGTTTTGAACCGCTGCGCCTCCTAGTTGGGTAGTGGGAGGCAGAGGAAGGCAGGAATTTTGGGTTTGGAAAGGCATTCAAGGTGATAAGCAGTTTGCTTAGCTTATCTCTCTGGGTACCTTTTGAGCCACTTGAGAGACAGGAAATAGGAGGACTTTTGAGGTTACTGTTTCTGATTTTGACGGGTTTACTAAAGATTATTGTTTTCAAACCTTGAGGTTTTTTATCAAGGGTCAACTACTTTATCGAGCGAGAATTTATGAGATCTTACTGATGTTTTGCCAAACTTGAAATGTTTTTTACATAGGTTCCAACCTCTTGGTGCATTTCAATATTTATACTTTTTTCTTTTCACAAAAAAAAGTAAGTGGAAATACAAGGAGAGTGTCTTTTTTGTTTCCTTAATTGAATTGTATCATGTTATATATTATGCCTTAAGAAAAATGCTAATAGGTTATTTTTTCTACTAAAAAATGTTAACATGTTTTCAACATTTCGAACTTGTATTATGATATCATATCTGGGTAGATTTTGTTTATGTTTTCATGGTTTCTCTTTTTCAAGGTTCTTCTGTACTAGATTTCAATGGGACAAGAGTTAGATGAGATGAATGACACTCAACGGGCTTTGGAGGAGGCTTTTGATGTGGAGTCTGCAGGAGACTTGGAGATTGAACTCGAAGTAGAAGGAGGAGAGGAAGACATAGAAGGAGAAGAAGGGGAGGATGGCATTGAACACGAGGAGGAGGATGAGTATATTTTCAGATTTAAGAGTGGGGTGAACCCTTTGGATTTTGTAGGAGATGGTGTCTCTGGTATCCAAATGTACCAACGATTTGAGCGGCTTGAGTATGAAGTTCTAGCTGAGAAGAAACGTAAAGCACTTGCTGACAGTGATGGGTGAGTTCACCTTCTTTAGTGGAAAATTTTAGACACTTTTTAATTGCATATGCTGAAAGAATGGTAAGAAAAAGAGTCATTATTAGTGAAGAACAGTGTTACGGTGTTTTGGATAATTACATAAAGTTCCACTTGCAACCTTGGTCTAAGTGGCATCACTAGTAAAAACGACAATGCTTTTTAAAGAAATAGGCTATGGAATTTTTACCAAGAGCTTGTTACTTAAATGACAAAGTCCCTCTTTTTGGGCTTCAAGATTGGCTCAACCCCGTTATGCTCCCATTAGAGCCACCTTAAGAAAAAACCACAGAGTTTCTATTTTTGGATAAATAGTAGCTGTCCTGTAGGCTATTGGTTTTTTTGGTGGAACTTTAGAAGGGAACTATTCCTTCTTTAGTATTTATGATTTTGTAATTCATGTGTTTCTTAAACAGCAGTGAAGCACCAGCAAAGAAGGCTAGACAGGAGGATATTTCTGCAGCAAGCATGGAAGATATAATGGAGGCTATTAATTATACCTGTCGGAAAAGATCAAGGAAGGTAAAATGTTTTTCACGGTCACTGGTATGCCTTTTTCTAGTCATTTCAAGAATCCTATAGGATAAGTTTCATAAATGTATTACAGCCTTTACCGACCCTAGCTGTTTAGAGAATGATATTTTTTCAAGTTAGAAATAGTTATCAATACACCCTTGATCTGGTTATTTCTTTCTGTTTGGATTGTTTAGTTATTTGTAGAATTTTTCGCTTAGGAAAGTTTCTCTTGAAAAAAAATCTCTCTTTCTTAAAATGTAAACATGATAAGGTTTTCCAAGGGGAAGAAAAGAAAATAGAAGTATAACAAAATGCTCTCATGATTCAAATTTCACATTATTGTAGCTCTGAGTGGCACCAGTTTTCTTAGTTCATAAAAGAGTAGGTATTTTGCTTGGTTGCACCTTGCATTATACTTTCATGTGGTTGGCATAGTGAGTAGAGTTTTCTTCTTAAGACCCTTTTTGTCTTTCGAGCTTTATGCTGCTTCATGATTTTGGTTTGTAGTTGTAGATCAATCCTTATGTGTAGTATTAGCAAAATCAAGAGACTCTTGACTGAATTGTTATTCTTAGCATCATGTAAGAGGTGATTATTTTTTCCAGTAGTTGGCCAGTCTGAGAGGCCTTGCTCTGGATTCTAGAACTATTCCTTTATCATCTTTTTCATGTCTTTTCTTTCTTTTCTTCTTTGTTCCCAGGGATTTTATTTCTTTCTTTTTAGCCTTTTTTTTGTGGGTTTTTCAAATTGAAAAAGCACCAAATCTTCTTGTTGGATTTCCTTTGGGAGAATCTTGTTGAACCTAACCCTAAAATTCAATATGCGATGCTATTGTTGCTTTTATTTCTCATTTTGCCACTCTGGCTCAGATAAAATCTTGCAGAATTGATCTAGCTTGCTCCTCTGGTGTGATATCATATGCTTTTTTCTTATTGGATTTAGAAAGTGGTGGTTTCAAGTTCTTCGCTTCATTACAACACATGCCATTTTGATTCATGGTTGATGTAGTGTTGCTTGTTAAATTTGTTCAGTCATATTTTAGAGCTCTGTCTCTCTCTCTCTCTCTCTCACGCGCGCACACACACAAACACGCAATCTTTCACTCTTTTTTGTGTCTGTCTCTCCGCCTCTTGCATTCTTTGCAAGTGTCAATTATAAATTAGTTAATTTTTCCTCCCCTGTGCACTTTGTTTTATGCATATCCTTGTCTATGTAGCTATTGTTTCTGTAATTCTCTGACTGCAAATTATTCTTATTTAATGGCTTATGCAGCTTAAGAAAAGGGGTCGGCGGAAGGGATCAAAGAAGAAGCTAAGCCCCGAACTATCACGAATGCTTGGTAGTGCTACTCTTCATTATGTACATGGACGTTACAAAGAGGTAGACTATATAAATTAATCATACTGTTTCTGTTTGTGATCTGGTGGTCAAGTATGAATATTGATCCTTTGTTCTTTTTCCCTATCAGTTGTTGGGCGTAGGGGATACTTTTAAAGTCCAATCCAAAAATTGGACAGAGTGAACTTAGCACCAGGTTGATACCAATAATATTAATGAGTCTTCCATGCTATAATGTGTAGTTTAATTGAGCATTAGTGTCTTATTAGGAGCTGCCATTAGGGTTTGAAGGTGAAAACAATGTGGATACTGGTGCATCAAGTTTTCACAAAATATTCCCACATGACAACATCTTAAATTCCTTCTTCCTATCCACGCCTCGAAGGACAGTAACCCCTCAAGAAGATAATTTTATGGAAATAAGATTCCTTTCCAATTTTTTCGTTTGTGTATTGGTGGCTGACACTGTGATGGGAGAGGTTCAAATGAATGTTTTATTTTGCTGAACTTCATAAAGGCACTAAGAGATTGGGACACATTATGTAGGAAAAGGATAAGAGATACTCTCAAAAGCAGGAAAAGAGAAAACAAGAAGAACGGAACAAAATCTCAATACTAGAGCCAACATGCTTTTGTGAGGGGAAGAGAGATTCTGGATGCAATGATACTGGCAAATGAAGTGGATGATGACTTAATAGGTAATAAGAGGGAGAGGATCTTGTGTAAGGTGGATATGGAGAAAGCGGAAAATCATCTGAATTAGGAGTTCATGGATTACATATTGGGTAGATTAGGGTTGGGGAATAAGTGGAGAAGGTGGAAGAAGTCATGCACAACTACTTTTTTTTGTTGTGATGGTAAATGTTGGGCATTCTTCTTTCTTCAAGGCAACTAGAGGCCTGCGACAGCGAGATTCTTTCCCCTCTTTTATTTATCATTGTTATAGAGGCGTTGAGTAGGTTGTTGGAGAGAGCCAGGGAGGTGGAGCTGGTAAAGGGAGTGAAGGTGGGAAGAGGAGATCGGCAGATAGAGCTATCTCACTTGTGTTTTGCTGATGACACCCTAATTTTCTGTCAACCTGAGGAGAGGATAATCCTTCAACTTCGGTGCATTCTATTGTGTTTCCAGACAGTTTCTGGATGAATATTAACTTGAAAAAATCAAAATTGGTGAGAATAGGAGACAGGAGGGATGAAGATAGGTAAGTTGGAGTGTAGGAATGCAAATAGGTAAAACTTCCTATCAAGTATCTTGGGATATTGTTGGTGTTTAAATAAAAAGATGTGAGGACTTGGGAATCTGTGATTAAGTTTTTGAGAGAAGGCTTACGGGATGGAAGAGAAATTACTTATACAAGGGAGGAAGATTAGCATTTATTAGAAGTATGTTGACTAACCTTCCCATATATTATTTATTTGTGTTGGCAGTTCCTGTGAAGATTGCACAAAAGTTGGAAAATATTCAGTGTCGGTTTCTTTGGGGGGAGGGGGTGAAGAGAGGAGTAGAAGATATCATCTTGTGAAGTGGAATGGTGTCAAGTTGTCGTTAGAGCAGGGGTGTCTGGGTCTTAGATCTTTTGTTGAGATGAATACTACGTACAAGGAAAATGGCTTTAGAGGTGTATGAGGGAAGATTAGAGGTTGTTGAAGACTGTTGTTGAGGCTCAGTGGGATACTGCCGATATTGGTAGATCTCGTAGGGATGTGGCTAGACTGCATGGCATGGGGCTTTGGATAAAATCGGGATGGGGAAACAAAAATTTCAGGAATGCACCAATTAGAAGTTGGGGAAGGGGCACAAAATCATTTTTGGATGGATGAATGGATTGGAAAGGGAAGCCTCAAAGATCAGTTTCCGAGGATTTTCGCCATTGCACAATTTAAAAATATGGTGGTAGAGGAAGCCTATATTGAGGGGAATGGGAGTAGGAGTGGAATGTGAACATGATAAAAATCTTAATGTTTGAGAGATTGAATCTTATCCAATGTTCAGGTAATTGACAATAGAGACCAGATTGTTTGGAAAATGAAGAAGCAAAAGGAGTTCATTGTCAAGTGTAGAATTTGGATAAAAAATATAATTTTATTTCTCACATTTTAAGGTATTATATTTAGTGTATTTATATAATTTCTAAACTATTAATAAGAAAATTACTTATTTTGATAGATATTAAAATACTTATTTTAGTAAATAATAATAAAATATTATATTCAATACTCTCCTCAAGTTGGTGCAGTGATATCGCACATGCCCAACTTGTAGAACAAGTTACAAAGTGGAATTAGATCTTTTAGACAGCAGCTTGGTTCGATTCGGCTCAAAAAACGGCTCGAGTTTGGCTCAAACTCTTGGGTCAAAATGGCTTGGCTCGGCTCAAAAACAGTTCAGCACAACTCAAAACGGCTTGGCCAGCTCTAAACGGCTTGGGCTCCAACAGAGTACCTCATGAGCTCTCACGTGCCGCCATGGGTTGACAAATGCCCAGTCATCAGACAACCACGCGCCACTGGGCACTGTTGCCGGAACTCCATGCACTGTCGCTCTTGTAGCCGCCGGCTACCACGCGCTGCCGAAATATTGCCGGGAATCAGCATAGAAGGTTACGCCTACTTAGATCCGGCACGCATCTGATGAAATTGCACCGGAAAAATGCACAACTCCTCTTTCCCGGACAGACCCAACGCGCTGACGCTCTGATCTGGCCGTCATGGACCGATCTTCCTCTCCGGCGCGCAGAGCTCGTCGCGCACCACTCTGCCTTCTTCTCCGGTTGTGCACAGCTCCTTCGCTCTCCGAACAGACCAGATCTGACACTTGCGCACGCAGATCTTCCTCTCCGCCGCGTGCAGAGCTGTCTTCCTCTACCTGGTTGCGTGGGAGCAGCTGTCTTGGTACCCAACCAGATCTGGAACGGAGCCGCAGCGATCTGATGGACGGCAGAACCGAAGCAAGCTGATTGGCGACCAGGAAGTTGAAGCCGGAAAGCAGAAGCTGATTGGTAACCGGCGCTGGTCGGTCTTTTGGTCAGACGCGGCCACCAATTCTCTATCCGGATCTGTTTCGGGTGGTAATGAAAGTAGGTATAGATAAATGGGTGCCAACTCAACATATTGTGTTATTTTAGGGTTTTAAGGAAATTTTGAAATTAAAATCCTAAAATAACTTTATTTAGCTTTAATATTATATAGAATTTGAAAAAAAAATATAATTTTATTTATCATCTTTTAAGATATTACATTTAGTGTATTTACAAAATTCCTAAACTATTAACAAAAGAAATTACTTATTTTAATAAAATTACTATTACATAAAATTTCTATTATGCTAAAATAATTATTCTAATAAATAATAATAAAATATCGTATTCAACATCAAGTCATTCTACAATCATTTGACCAGAATAGGGGGGAGGAGGGGGACAGTACATGTCCTGGTCAACCAGATTTGGAAGGCGAAGGCTCCCACAAGGGGGGGGATGGTACTTTCCCGGTCAACCAGATTTGGAATGCGAAGGCTCCCACAAGAATAACTTTTTTTTTTGCTTGGGAAGCAGGAAGAGAATATATGTTGACTATTGATAAATTGATGAAAAAGATAAAATTATGGTTAGGGACTGCTATTTATGCAAGAAGACTGCTGAATCTTGCAACCATATTTTTCTTTGGTGCTTGATGGTGTATAGTATTTAGACTATTGTATATGGCCTCTTGGAGATTCACTGAGTGATCGCAAGGTTGGTAAGGGATGAGTTTTGGCCTTGGGAGGGGATATGTAAAAAGAAAATTCATCTCAAAACTTATTCCTTTATCTATTTTTTGGATGGTGTGGAAGGAGAGAAATATTAGAACTTTTTAGGGGATAGAGGGTGAGATATTAAAAGTTAGGGATAGATAGTTACGCATTTTTGGTTTTTTGATTTTGGATCATAATATTTATAGGGTGGAGGATTTTGGGAATGTTATTGATTTACGAACAGATTTGTAAATATCTTGTAAATGGGTGAGAACTCCTTAGTACCGTTGATTTTATTTTTACTAAATTCTTTGTTATCTCAAAAAGAAAATCTCATTACCGAAGATCCTTCGTGGAGGACAAGAGGTTATCCTAAAACAGAAAAAGAGAAAAGAAGAAAAAGAAAAGGGAACAGAATCTCAATAGAAGATAGTTGTCCAAACATCATAAAATAAGCTGATTTCTTTAGCCTAAAAGGAATGCTAGGAAACTGATCTATTCCAAAGTAATGGTAGGGGTTGTAAATGGTCCTTAGAGATCCTATCTTTTTTTATTCTACTCAACCTGCACATCAGCAAAAATAGTTTTATCTCTAAGGCATTTTCTGCTCCTTATTTGTATGAAAGCCATGAAAGTAAGAAGAAATGGAGGCTTCAAGAGAAGGAGAGCAAATCCAAGTGGCACTTAAGGTATAAAAGAGCCTTGTCCAAGGTTGTCTCTGGCCACATCACAATACAGAAACTAGTGACAATGAGATTCAGACCTATTGAAACACATAAATAGATCTAGAGATAACACAGAATTGGGCGAGTATGCCTGGAGTAAATTAGTAGCGCTAGTCCATTAAAAACAACAATCCAAATGAACACCTTGACCTTATAGGAAGCTTTCATTTCCCAAAGAATATCAGTGAAAGTCACATTGAAAGAAAAGATTTGCAAGTAGAGACACCAAGTGATTTTTTTTCTGAAATAGACATCAAGTGATTCTAATCTCTAGACTCCATGGTCTCGCCTGGGTCCAAAATTAAATGCTCTAAGGGACTTTAGACTTTTTGTTAAAGATGTAAATCCTTTTGTATACGAGTTGCACTCTTTTCATGCTCTTTGAATATATTAGTCTTTTTCTTCTAAATTTTTTTTTTATTTACTTAGAAGACTTATTTTACTCTTATTTTTCTATTTTTAAGAATTCCTTGTCATATTAGGTTATGTCAACATCCTATAAATATATTGATGAGGAAAAATTAGGATTGATTTGCCTTCTTAGAATTTGGGTATATGAACATAGATATCAAACTTAGTTTTTCTTAAATATCTTACATAAGAAGTTTAAATATCATACTTAAGAGTTTGGTTGCATCACATGACCATAAAATTGATGAATTGCCGAAGTAGTTTATTAAATAATTGAAATCTTCTTTAAAAAGTAAAAATACCAAGTTATTTACAATGTTTCTTAAGTAACCTTTTTTAAATAGAATTTGAATTAAAAAATAATATTATACTAATAGGATTATTATACTTTTTATCTCAAAAAAAAAAAAAAACTAATAGGATTATTATAGGGTGTTTGACTTTGCTTAAAAGACCTTATGGTAACATGCTGCTTAATTTTACTTGTTTTGTAACCCAATAACTTTCCTTATCAGTGCTTCTAAATAGTTTTAATCAGGAAATAGTAAACATCTCTCCCTTATTCTGTATAGTTGCTTGAAGTTTCTTAACATGTTATTATTTAATTATGGTTATATGTTTATTTAATATTAGTGATTTTGTATAGGGTTACACCCGTTTGGTGCTCTTTTAATCTATACTTTTTTCTTTTATTTAATTCTACCAAAATACACTAAGTAAATATTTTTATAGAAACAAGTGACTTCTATCTAGGTGCTTTAAGTTAAGCACCTAATGCTTTAAATTCATTTATATCAATGAGTCAAATATACTCTAAATACCTTTTTGGCTCTTGATAATATTTTGAATTCAGGCTATATCTGTTCTAAGTGAAGTTGTTCGGCTTGCACCAAATTTGCCAGATCCATACCATACGCTAGGACTTGTTCATGACGCACTTGGTAATAGAAACATAGCTTTTGAGTTTTACATGCTTGCAGCAAATTTTTCACCAAGAGATTCATCTCTATGGAAACTGCTTTTCACCTGGTCCATGTAAGTATTATCTCATGGTGACTTACATTGTATTATCACAGCATAATTCACCTCTATTTTATGCATTTAAGATGAACATTACAATTGTTTTATTGCTATTTTCTTTTTCTGCATGAAAGGAAGTGTTATCAATAGAGAGAGGAAATGAAAATGTAGAAGTGAAGAGGATGGTTACATCCTCAAAGATCTTCAAGAAAACAGGAGGAGAAAGCAAACAAACCTGAACAAACTGTTTTGTTACCCATTCTTGGTATACATAATTTACTGAATATGGTAAAATAAACTCCATGTAACTCGATTGCAGCCTTGTTCCTTATATTTGTTAAAAAAATAATTATTTTAGGCCTAGATGTTCTTATGTTGTTTTCTTTTATAGAAGAAATAGATTAACAAAGAAAGGAAATACAAATGGAAGAGGATAAGGCATCCTCCCTAAGAAAGAAAGTGAACAGATATGAAAGAGAAGAAAAGAGAAAAAGGGGGAAAAGATTAATCTAAGGTAACCGCTGAATTCCTTTGCATAATAGACAAAGGGAAACCCCCAAAGAAACCATGCAACTTAGCCAACAAAGTGGCCTTACATAATCATTCTATCTCAAATAGCAAGTGAAAGAATAAGATGTAGATAAAAAATTTCTGGCATTTGGTTAGAGTTTTTATATTATAACTTTTTACATTTCTCCAATATGTCTCATTTAATGTAATGAGACGTAATCCAAATGCTACTGTCGGTGGTGTTACCATTGGAGTACCTATCTTTTGTGCAATGTTCGATTCTATGCTATAACTACTGCTATTTGAGCAAGTCCATCATCATTGTCTTATTGAGATCCAAGTGGTCCAATCAATGTTCTGCTACCCTTCAATAGTTCATAGATCCTTATTCGTTACTTAGAAACTTATGAATTGAATAAGAATTAGAGGTGAATTTAGGATGGAGCCCATACTTTATCAGTCACAACTTAGACGTAGGACTCATTACACGATTTTCTTTTCCCTTTTCTTTTGGACCTCATGGCCTCTGTAATTCACCACCTATCTAACATATCATAAATATACTTATGTTATTGAATTTCTTTATCCTTTTCTATTTTAGTTGTCTTTAATTGGTGACTTTGTGGCCTTCCTGTCTTGAAGACAATTTTGATGATGGTATCACATTTTAAAAGAAGGGTGAGATTATCTTTTCAATTCAGTTAATAATGAGAGGTTCTAAAAAAGTCCATAAAACTTAGTGTAAATGACACTTTAATCCTCTTTTTTATGGGAAAACAAAAATGTAACTTTCTCTTAAAAATTTAGCTTGACTAAATGAAAAACACAGGCCCAAGATAATATAATATTGACTCATCTTTTTCCTAAACTATATCTCTATTACATTTAATATTAATTGTATATTTAACATTACCTACAAATTTTGCTCCTAAAGAATTCAAAATCTTTAATTTGAAACTATGAGGCTGTTAGATGCCACACTAAATGAGAAATAACGTTATGTATTGCTAAAATATCTTGGCACAAAATTGACAGAGTTAAGATACTATAAGCAGTTTGTACAGAATATTTTCATATTCTGTCAGAACATAGATCTTTTTTCTTTTTCTAATAAAAAAGGATCCGAGTGTTACTTTTGTTAAGTCTGAAGGTTTTCTAGTTAATCTCCCATTAATGATGAGATTAAGAAGTTCATAAGTCCGATTTAGTTCAGTGGTCTAGCATATGTTTCATAACTTTTATTTTTTTATAGAAAAACTGGATAATTTAATTAAGGGAAGCATTTAAATAATATGATAGTTCCTGTCTGTATATATTTATTTCCCAACAGACATTTACTTGTTTAATTTCTTTATATGTTATTGATTAAATTTTTTTACCAATATTTTGTGTATTTATCAAACTCAGGGAGCAGGGAAATGCACACCAAACGTGGTATTGCCTTTCTAAGGCAATAACTGCAGATCCACAAGATATCAGTCTTAGATATCATCAAGCATCACTCTACATAGAGCTTGAAAATTATCAAAAAGCTGCTGAGTCATATGAGCAAATTCAGCGATTGTCACCCAGTGATTTTGAGGCAGTCAAGATGGGAGCAATGGTATACTTGGATTCTACCTTGTTTGGGTTGAAATACTGGAATTCTACTTGCTGAAAGCCATCTTTGCTTCAAGTCAATTGAATTGTTTCTTTTGTTAAGTTAGCAATCTTGGTTCTCTTAGTTAATATTCTCTTTCATTGTGGTCTGTTATTGAAGAGATAAATATCTGAGATATTTACTCCAATGTGAATATATAATAATACTATGATTAATATCTATATTTAATTTACGATTAGGAATTATACATCTAATTTGACTTATGTTCTATTGACTTTATTGTACTATAAATAGCGCGGTTTTGTTCACTGATAAATTGTCCATAAATTGTCAATTGTATTATTGTTTCCCAATCTTTCACTTCTTTACATTACTGCCCCTGTTTTTCTTTGAGTTCTGATCTCATCTAGTACCAATTTCTTTGTTAATTCTTTTGTTTAGTTTTGTGGCAAAGTTTCTTAAGGATTTACACTTTATTTTGATAGGTTTTTGTTTCCATGTTTCACTGCTTCCAGAAATTCAATAATTGCTTTCATTCTTTTTCAGCTATACCAAAAATGTGGTCGGACTGAGCAATCTATTAGTGTTCTGGAGGAATATTTTAGGAGTAATCCTTGTGAAGCTGATTTTGGTGTGATTGATCTTCTTGCTGCTATTTTGATGGAAACTAGGGCGCATGACAGAGCTCTTGAGCATATTGATCATGTCCAGATGGTTTACTATTCAGGAAAAGAACTGCCTTTGAACTTACAAATTAAGGCAGGAATCTGTCACCTTTTTCTTAAAGATTTGGAGAAGGCAGAGGTCTGTAATTTCCGCTTGAGCAAATCTCTTAGTTCATGTGGCATTTCAGTAACTTTCTGCTAATAGAATCTTTTACGTAGTTTCAACTTACATGGATTTGCATTTCTAGTTTATTTATTTATTCTTTTCACTGTGTTGAGATGGTCCACCCATTTTCACTTTATTACATATTAAAAGACTTTGATGGATTTGCATTTCTATTTGTTTGTGTTTTCACACTATTTTGGGATGGTCCACCAATTTGTTGCTTCATTATGCCTGGTTGACCACAAAGTTTTTCCTAAACAGGTGCTAATTTGCTTGCTTGTTGAAATAAAGGTTTGAAAAGTTTTCTGGGTCTGCTCCATTGTTGCAGGACAAATGGCCTTTTTTAATATTTAGAAAAAAAGATGAGGTAGAAATTCTATACTGGTATAGTTCATACATCAGAGCAAAATATTTTCGTAACTCCAATGACTGCAATTTTTGCAAATAATATTCAGATGTTAACTATGTGGAACCATATACCATGTATGATGATAATGGTTGGGTGGTAGAGTTGATCTTCCATCCTCCTAAGTACGAGGATAAGGATTAAAGCTGTAGAGTTGATCTCTTCTATCCCTAATTATGACAACAGGATAGAGTTGGTAGAGTTGATCTCTTCTTCCTCAACCTTTATAATCATACTTAGGGATATGAGAGATCAACTCTACCACTTCCACCCTTATCATCCTGTTGAGGAGGAGCGATCATCGAACCCTATCATCATACTTGGGGCTTATAATGAATATGTTTTTTTGAAAAGAAAAGGATAATATATTAACAAGCAGTAAGGGGCTAATACCTGTACGCAGAAGTATTTACAATTCTAACAGAATATAAATCAAATCCTTCAAATCCTTGCTAGAATGAGGTGGGTGACTTCTTGACAAAAAACTCACTGGTCTATAACCAAAAATTCTAAATCTATCAAAAGTAGATTCTGCTCCATCAAAAGTCCTATTCCACAATTTCCAAATAGCCTAAAAGGTAGCCTATGGTCTAGGCCCATAGTTCCTCCCTCGTTGAACCCTGTCATCATCCAACTCACACCTAAGAAACCACAGGCCAAATTGCAAATCTGAGAAGCATATCAACACCAAAGAATATGGTTGCATGATTCTGTGGCATTCTTGCACAAGTAGCACCCATTCACTAAAATCTTTCCCCTCTTAATCAATTTGTCTAGAGTAAGAATACTCTCTCTTGCAGCTTCCCAGGTAAAGAAAGCCACCTTAAAAGTTGTCCTAACCTTCCAAATCAAATTGGCCTTAAAGTCATCATGAGGCATCGTCCCCCTATTTAGATGCCAATAAAATGACTTCACACTGAGAAGATACCTAAAAAGGTAAGTTTCTAAATAGGCTCATCTCTATGAGGTTGTATCACATTTGTCTTTGAGAGACTCCCCAACAGCCTTAGGTACTCATGGATCTCCCAGTTATTTAAATTCTGGACCAACTCAACTGAGTACCTCTCACTCTCACAAGAGCCTAAAATGGACTCTTTGACGTTGAGATGCTTGAAAACAAGGTAAGAAAAGATAATAGAAAAATTGATGAATCAAAGCTACCTCCGTCCTTGCAACCACTCAACCCTCCAGAAGCTCAATCTAACACTCGACCCCGCTCTCTGCTTAACACACTCCTAACAATCCCCCTTCTCCATGAGAATTTTCTTCCAAAACTCTAACCCCGTATGGACCCCTTGGAAGATTTATAAACCAACCTCCACCATCTACACAATTCTTGGCAATTAACACTCTCCTCCAAAGACTTTCCTCCTCCCTCACAAACCTCCTTAACCACTTCCTCCGAAGCAGTTTATTGAATCCACCAACGAGTATTTGTTTAAGGGACTAGCATTTACTTATTGTTTTCTCCATAAAATATGTTAATTCACTGGGTACAAAAGGTTGCTACCAATGTACAAAAAAGTTAATGTGTTCTTTCTTGAAAATATATCTATATATATATATGTACGTATGTATAAGGTTTCCATTCTAAGTTCTCATCATAGAGATAAAATGATTAAACAAGCATTTGACTGTTATTTTGTTGAGTTTAGATTAAATTCCAATTATATAAAAGAAGAATGAGAACACAACATAAATAGGATAGAAAGTTAAATAAAAATAATATTGCAATCCAAGTCAGTTTCATGTCTAATTTAAGTTACGTGGCTTTTTTATTCTTCTCTTGAGAGGTGGAAGTAATAATAAGCATCCATTTATTTTTCGTCCTTTTTGAATCTTGTACATTACTAACATTACTAAGTTATCTTCAATTATTTGTAATCATATGTAGTTCTATGTTACTTGTAAATCATCCTTCTGTAGCCAAATTACTTGTTTGTCATGTATATGCTATCACTTTTCTCATGTTTATAATTGTACAATGTCAACACTATGGTTACCATTACGAGCATCTTGTTATATGTGTAGAGAATCCCAAAATGCATTGTCTTTGTATATGGCTCTGTTTTGAATTTCGTTCTGTCAGACTCAGTCTCGATGTTTCATTGTGATCTGCAGGTTTTGTTCAGTGCCCTGCAACCAGATAGTGCACATGATCATGTTGACTTGATTACTGAAGTTGCAGACTCTTTTATGAGTCTTGAACATTTTAACCATGCACTGAAGTATTATCAAATGTTGGAAACAAATGCTGGAGACATTGATGTAAGGAAACTGCTGCTTTTTTCTTTATTCCGTGATACTGATTAATTTGTTTATTTATTCATTTATGCAACTGTTTTCTTTCCCTTTCATCTATCCACTGATTCTGTAACAGCCCCGGAAAATATTAAAATGAAATGAGTATTTAAACATATCGAATGCGGAAGCGAGATCAAAATTTCATTTAACATCCCTTACACGAAAAACCAAACAAACGTACTTAAAATATAAAAGGTTAAACTAACTAAGAAAGAAAACTCGAAAATAAACTATGCGTATGACTACAGAGTCTCTAGGCATCCCCTTCGTCGTCCTCCTGCGGAACGGGCTCGGGAACCATGTCTTCCTGATCTGAAATGGTTAATTAAGGAGTGAGCTACACTAGCCCAGTAAGAACATCACGATATCTCACCGTCACGGAGATAAAGGTGGGTAGAAAACCACAAAAAGACCAATGGAGCATAATTTACAACAAAACCTTTTATCAATAATAAAACTTTTACCATCCACTTACCTTGGTGGAATTTATGAAAACAATATGAGAAAACAATAACATTATCATAATCATTGAATAATCTAAGCTGTAAAACATAACACTTATCACGCCTCTTGTAATCCAATCATTGTACAACATATCTTTTTTTTCTCATTTACCAGCCTACTAGTATCCGTGGGGGTCCATAGGGGTTCCGCTACCCGTTAACCTTTAACATTCATAATCAGTTTCCAGGGCCGTCCCCATACCCCGTCCGGTATGGGCGCCAAACCATGAACCTCAATACCCCGTCCGGTGTGAGGGTGAAACGGGCCGTCCCCACACCCCGTCCGGTATGGGCGCCAAAACCATAAACCTCAATACCCCGTCCGGTATGAGGGTGAAACGGGCCGTCCCCATACCCCGTCCGGTATGGGCGCCAAAACCATAAGATCTCCATACCCCGTCCGGCATGTGAGACCACAATCCCGGTAGGGTTCCCTACGGACCCGGTCCGTCCACCATCTCCCAAGATATCTAGTCAGGCTGACCCCCATAATACAATTATCAGTCTACACAACCTTTCATTTTCCTTTTCCTCAATCAGCATCATCAATTCACACACAAACAAGCAAACAGTAATTCATGCCGAACATACAATATACAGTATCAGTTTTTTAGTCATTCAACCCATGATTAATAAAAACGTAGTAAATGCGCACAAATCTGTAAAATAAACACATCAAACCTCATTTTGCATTTAAAGCTGTAAACAGGCCAAATAACAGTAAATCACCAATCACACTAGACTCGGGCTCCATTAGCCACCTTAAGCAATTTCACACATTCGTTAATTCAAGAAATACCGTTTTATCATTTTGAACTTTAATACCGTGATAGGAAATAGGGTGAGGGGTCCTTACTTGTTTTCGAGATCCGAATACGATTCACAGTGCGCCTGCAGGCTGTCCCTAATTTTCCCTGAATGTTTCTCGGGGAACTGAAACACACTAACAGTACCTGCACGTGTTCCAAAAAAAATCCAAATTAGGCCCAGGGCCTCTTTCGGCCCAAATCGCAACTCCGGCAAGGCGGCTCCGCCGTGCTCCGGCGACGGTGCCGCCGCTGGCGGCGGCGAGTCGCCTCGGGTTGGCTGTTTTCGGCCGTTTTCGGCCGAATTCGGCCACACTCGCATTGGTCCTTGTCAGAAAAGAACCTTAGGGCCCTCGGGGGGCCAAAAAATCACGGAAAAACGGAGCTTACCGGCGGCGGCGCTCTCGGGTGCGGCGACTCTCCGGCGAGGTTCGTGTTTTGGTGATTCGGCTCCGGTCAACCTGTAGAGAAAAGAATGGTGATCACGGTGATATAAAAATTGCATCGAACGGAGGCCGGGAAGGGCCTCGTCGGAGGCAAAAAACCGAGAGGGGGCGCGGCGGCGCCGCTGGGCTTCGGCCGCGTATTCCGGCCGTTTGGCCGGGATTTCGGCTTCGATTTGGCCATAGGAGGAATCAGTGGGGAAAAACGAGTCGGGGGTATGAAACTTACCTCGATCGGCGGTCGGAAATTTCCCCGGTGCGGCGGCGAGTGGCGACGGGTGGCGGCGGTCGGCCTCTGGTTCGTCTTCTCCGGCGAGCGGCTGGCGGCTAGGGTTTGTGGTCTGGTGTGGGGGTTCTATTTATAACCCCTTGCCTTTTGATCACAGCCGTTCATTTTGTTTTAATCTGGGCCGTTCGTTTTTGATTGAATCTGGGCCGTCCGTGCGATTGAATCTGGGCCGTCCGATCGCGTGATTGATCTGGGCCGTCGGATCGCACCCACGCGGATCGCCAACGTGGCTCCTTTTGGAGTGACGCGGTCTTGCCACGTGGCAGGCCCTGGTTGGCCGGGACTGCTGACGTGGCTGCTGACGTGGCCCCCCCTTTTTTTTTTTTTTTTTTTTTTTTTTTTTTTTTTCCTTTCCGGGTGCTACAGATTCATCTTTCTTCTTTTGACACCAAAGTTTAGCATATGGGATGAACTATTCAAATTTCATGTTGTTACATTCTTAGTCTTTGCTGCTGTTGTTGAAAACTGGAATTGTCAGTGTCTTAATACAATTAGGGTATCTTTGGAGGATTTAGAAATGAAAGAGATGGTTGTTAGCATCCGAATTCCTGTGACTATACAACCTTTCCGCCAGACACAATGCCATATATCCACTTTCACTTTCAATACCAATGGAACTTTCTCTTGGATTCCACTTTACCTGGCACCCATCTGATAGGGAGACTCATGATATCCTTTCATGATAGGGAGCCAATTCATCTCTCACATCAACCTGATAACATAGCTTGGATCCTTGGGTCATTGGAGCTGTGTACATGTAAGTCTTTCTTGGATCATATCACAAGCAACCCCCTCTTTAGCCAATTTCACATTGCTAAGATACTTTAGAAAGTTGTGGTCCCATCAAAGGTAAAGGTGTTCTCTTGGATTGCCTTCCATCAGAAGCTTAACAAAAATCACTTTTAACTTCGTCAACCACATTGAACCTTATCTCCAAATATATGGTTCATGTGCTCTAAAGGGAGGAGACTCACTCTCACCTATTTCTACATTGTGGACTGCTTGGAGGTTTTGGACTAATTTGGTTAGAGCTCTTGGATTGAATTGGGTTACCCCCTCAAATGTGGCAACTCTCCTGTGCTCTTTTACCCATGAAGAGTACCAAGCCTCTTTGGCATGGGGATATATTTGCTGGGTTGTGGTGCTTCTGGCTCTCTCAAAACAGTCAGATCTTTGAGGATCATAACACATCTTTTCATGAGTTATGGGATTTATAAGCAGCTAGGGAGGATTTATAAGCAGATTCCTGGAACTCAAGGAATTCAGTGCTGGAGGTTGGAGGAGAGTGATTGTCCTAGAATGCTCTGAGGCAAAAGGATGGTGGAGGAATATCTTCTCAGCAGTAAGTGCCATGCGTGGGTTGAGTTTAGAAGGTATAAAGGAGGTGATCAATGAGACTGTAGACTTGTTTTATGAGTTTTCTAACTCGAACTAGTTTGTTTCCAATTTGATGGTGGTAGACAGATTCTTGACACTTCTTTAATAGCAACAAGATAGTGGTTTTAATGATGGGGTGGTCAAGGTATGTTTTGTAAACTTGACTTTGGAAAAGCTTTTGACCTGTTTCTTGGTCCTTTCTCATTTACTTTCTTAAAGGAATGGGCTTTGGTAAGAAATTTAACTCCCTCTTTTGCAGTCATTATCAATGATGGATCATTCAGTTTCTTTCAATCATCTAGGGGCTTAAGTTAAGGAAATCCCCTCTTATCTATAAAGGTGAGTTTGGTCTTACTGAAGGGATGTTTGTTGGTGATTAGGATCACAGAGTGGTTTTAATCCATCTTTTGTTTAGGATGACATACTATTTTTTTGAAGCCAAAAAGAAACACATATCAACTTAAAATGTGCTTTTCTGTGTTTTCACGCTATGTCAGGTTTATTGGGGTAAATAAGAGATTGTCCCTGTCATTACTAGGACTAATGCTGCTAACATGCTTCAAGTTCTAGGTTGCAAAGCTAGTGAATTGCCCATTAAGTACCTATGGCTCCGCCTCAGTGCCAATATCAAGGATGTTTCTTTATGTGAACATATTATGGTTAAAATGGAAAGAGGCTGGCTGGGTGAAAAAACTATTTGCCGAAAGGGGGAAGGCTCACGATCATAAAAAATTTCCTGTCTAACCTCTCTAATTTGTTTCCATTACTGTCTCCCATCTCTACAGCATATGCAAAAAGGGATTGAAGCAATTCAACGCTAATTCTTATGGCTGATTCTTGTAAACATAAAAATTTCCATTTAGTCACCAGGATAAGGTTGAAAAACCTGTGGGTTTTGATAATATAGGGATTAAGTCGTTGTTGTCTTTCACCAGGGTTGTTCAGTCAAATGGCAATGAAGATTCTTTTTTTTGGGCAATAAGGGCACCTTTTGGTGGAGGCTTCTGAGGGCCAAATTTGGTTTGCACACTGACAGATGGTGGTCTAAGTAGGCAGAGGTGCTCTAGGTCAGAATCTTTGGAGACAGATTTGCAATAATTGGCATTTGGTTCTTTGGGGCACTTGGTTTAGATTTGGCAAGGTTATTAGTGTTACATTTTGACATTTATCCATGGTGCTCTCTTACTCCTCTGAAAGACTTCCTTTTTTGTATTCTCTCAGTTATAAGGTTCAAGGAGGCTAAAGTGAGTGGTACAATGGTAGAATCCAATGGAATGTTCTCCTTCGTAATCTAAATGACCGGGAGATTGATGATTGGACAGATTCTCATTTATTTTGGAGTCTTATTCTATTCCTTTTAATGGGGCTGACAGGCCGGTTTGGAAGCACACTATAGACAGCAAATTTGTGGTGAAGGCCTGCTACAACCTTATAAATCTGCCTTATGCTATGCTGGATAATTTCATTGGAAGCACATATGAAAAACAAGCTACCCATATGATTGCTTTTTCTTACTCGGAAGCCGGCTTGAGCAGAATTTAAACATTGGCAATCTCAAGAATCATGGTCAACCAGTACTTCCTAGGTCTCGATGACTGAGTCCCTGTCAATATCCTTCTGTGGCAACTGGAAGTTAGAAAGTTTTGGGATTCTGCTTTTAGCTTCTTGTTGTGTCTTAGGTTTTTAGTGTCTGAGTTAGTCATGGACTCTAGGCTTGGAGCAGCATACCCTCTTCCAAGAAGAGAGATACCTTATCTCTCACTCCTCCTATTTTGGGTCTGGGTCATTTCAAAAGAGAGGAACCAAAGAGCTTTTAATCACTCTTTGAGAATATCTACCCCTTTTATGTCTGTCGTTATCATTCTTTGAGAATTCTCAATCTCTCGTATAGGAACCTATGGTTTTCAGATAACATAGATATTGTTTACCTTTGAAGACCTTCTATTTGCCGTTTGTATCAGGGTTGCACCTACTTGGTGCCTTAATATTACTTATCCTTTTCTCTTTCTAAGATATTTGTGATTCTTATGATTCAAGGCACCTTATTTCTGTGCTTGTGCATTGAAAGATTCTGAAGGGCTGCACCTATGTGGTGACTTAATATTACTTGTCGTTTTCTCGTTCTAAAATATTTATGATTCTTATGATTCAAGGTGCTTTGTTTCTGTGCTTGTGCATTGAAAGATTCCGAAAGGTCGGATCTTGATATTTAATAGTTTTATTAGTTTTATGTCTAGCAGGTCTCCTTACTACTAAAAATAGCTGAGTGTTACTTATTCTTGAAGGAGAGAATGCAAGCAATTATGTTCTTCTACAAAGGTAATATAATTTCTTAATATTTTTGTTAGAAAATTAACTTTGTTCAGGAGGGCATGGATGGTGTCCATATACAAAATGTTCTGTATCCTTACAGTTAAAACTTGTAAGAAGCCTAACAAATTTTCTTCATTGTATATAAAAGTTTCAAATAATGCACTCTCTTTATGGTCATTCAACATTTTACCCCAATTAAAAATGTAATTTCTCTAAATTATGAAAAAGCAAAATTTCAATTGGGGCTACTTCTTGTCAATATGGATGTTGGAATTTGAGATGATTGTTGCTTGTGTTTGCATTTGCATGCTCCTTTTATCGCTCTTCTGTTCTGAAATGTTATGTGGATTTCTATCACTGACTGAGAATAGAATTCAGCTCTGGATAAATCTGCGGAGAATGTTGATGCCCGAGTAACATTGGCTTCCCTCCTTGTTGAAGATGCTAAGGAACATGAAGCAATTTCTTTACTCTCTCCTCCAGAAAATTCAGGTATATCTCTAACATGACTTTTATACAATAGTACATCCCAAAATGCTTAATGACTTCTTTCTTTGATGCCTACTGGGTCACAGATCCAGACAATATGGTTCCAATTGATAAATCTACACCATGGTGGCTTAATGAGAAAATAAAACTGAAGCTTTACTGCATTTATAGAGATAAAGACATGCTTGAAGATTTTGTTACAATCTTCCCTTTGGTTCGTGAGGCGCTTTATATTGAAACTCTTCGGCAAAAGGTAATATGAGAACTATTGAATATTAAGAAACTTCTGACAGGTTTGATTTTGTTTTCAGTGTTCTATTCTCAAAAAATTTTTCAAAAAAATCATAGCAAATTTTTTTTAAAAATGTTTCCAGAGCAATCTGAGCCCAGGAAGAGACTGGGTGGACTTTAAGTTTCCCTGGCTTTATGTTTATCTAGTCAGTGTTATGCTGGACCTTTTAAATTATAAAAATTAAGGGTATTTTAGCAATTATTGGATTTTTTTAAGCTGCTTTTCTGCAAGCTACTTGTTACCTGCACATTTGTATCAAGTTGTATTTGTTGATGTAGTATATAAAAATTTTATTCAAAAATATCTTATATAAACTTTTAATGATGATTCTGGATAAAGGTTAAGGCAAGGAAAAAGCTCACAAAAAGTGTTCTCAAGCAAAGATCCGAAAGATTTGATGATCAGCAAACTGATAATGTATTTCCTGGGTGTAGACCGATTCTTCATCCATTGGAGCGGTGAGTAGCAAAATTTTTATCCATTTACCTTAGCTGTCAAATTTAATTTCCAATTCTGTTATGATTCATTGACAAATTAATCTGTAACTGTAGGGCTCTGTGTTAGTTGATTATATTTCTATCATTTTCCCAGTGATTATTTTTTGTATTAAGGTTTTTCTGTAGGTTAATATCCTTGTAACTTTTGATGCCTGGTTTTAACACCATGGTATTGGGGGTCAGGCCGATACCATTTCATGTGCTTGAGCATCCATATTAAAGTTTGCAATTCTCTAAACTGGATTGTTAAGTTTAATTGGAATTACAATTTTATGGAATGGAAATATAATATAAATGAGATAGAAGTTTAAAAGAAAATAACATTACAATTTCAAGTTAATTCTATGTCTAATTCAAGTTAGGCGTTGTTTTACTTCTGCATTGACAAGTAGGAAAACAAATGTATGATTGTAGGATGTATAGGTAGTTGATTCAATTGTGTTTCAAATAATTAAATAATAACTAACTTTTGTATATCAAATAATTAAAGTCTAAGTATTAAATGAGAACGGAATTTTTGCAAAGCAAATGTAAATGGAAATGATAGCTTATTCTGCATCTGTTAGGCTATGTTCCAAACAGATTTAGAACTTTTGTAGCATTTATTTGCAAATTTATCCTTAGTTTAATTACAAATGGTGAAAATCTTTTATACTAGCAGAATTTCATATGAGATTATTTTTTATGATCTTCTAATAGAATTTACATTTTTTTCTAGTTGAACTAAGTGTATAATTATAAATTTTACTAAAATTTGGAATTGTTGCAAGCTTTAAACTTTATTTGTTATGATGAATTGATCTAAATAAGAAGCAAGTGACATTTAAATTTTAAACTAATCATCCTATATATTGTAACTATATTTCATAAAATGCACATGTCTAGACATGTAGTGTTTATTTGCTACAGCTTATAGAAAGAGTAGACATACGGTGCTACTCATTATTTTCTTTAAGGAAAAAAGGGGGCAAAATGTTGTAATCATACACAGCCTTATCATGCAAAATGTGGCATTCTCCAATGTTATTTTGGAAGGTGAATGCCCTCGTAAGAGTAAGGTTTTTGTTTGGGCAACTGTTCCTAATAGAAGTCAAGCATGGATGCCCGACTGTGCTCTTTTCCCATATATTTTTGTCATGTACTATCAAGAGGCTGAATCCCTTAGTCGTCCTCTTTTGCATTAGATGGGGCCAGGAGATTTTGGAGTAGGCTGTTTGATTCTTTTGGTGTTAGCTTTCTCGTCCTCTTGAGTGATTTATTTCTTCTTCTCTACCAGGTGAGGAAGAAGAAGGTAAGGTTTATCTGGAGGGTATCTTATTTGATGGTTTTTGGGTGCTATGTTTTGAAGAGAAGCACGAGGAACTTTAGAGGATTGTGTTTTATTTCTCTCGGATCATGACCTTGGCATCTCTTGGGCCATGACCCTGCTATTTTGCAAAAAGATCAGAATGCAATTTTGTTTTGATTTCTTGTCTTTAATGTTATTTTTTCTCCTTTTCTTTTTCTTCTCTTTTGAAAGATCTCTCTTATCCACCATTTATTATGTTTCTGTTTCTTCTCCGTAGTAATATATCTTTTTTCACTAAGAAAATCTTGTATGGTGTTTGGAAACTGCTATATTTTGTATTAATGGTTACCATTCTCTATTGTGGTTGAGGTCCTGGATTCAAAATCCAATTCCCCCTTGTAGCTTAGTTATTGGTATCCTTATTAAAGAAAAGCTATTTAAAAAATGAACAACATTGTAGAATTTTTGAAGAGCTGATCTGCTTTGTTTTATTGTCACAATCCAAGTTTTTGATAAGAGTTTTTTCAGTTTTTTTGTTCATTAAACTACATTTATTTACTTTTTAAAGTAAAATTATGATATATGTCACTGAATACAAACATCAAGAGGGTGTCAATCTGTATACAAAAGTATTTACATGTCAGTTAAAAGGTTAATAAGGTCCTCGAAATCTTCTAAAGAAAATATAAGATGACCCATTACTAAAACACCTGAGGTCTAGAACCATCTGTTTCTAATCTTATCCATATCCTCCTCCATCCCTTCAAAAATTCTCCTATTTCTCTCTTCCCTTACAATTCAAAAAATAGTAATGGGAATGAGGACCACATGTTTTTTTACCCTACAAATGCCTCTTCTTGGCCTAGGTTTCATCCCTAATTGTACTAGGCATAACCCAACTAATCCTCTGGAACCCATAAGCTATGGTTCAAAGATTGTATGCTATTAAACACCTAAACAAAATATGATCACAAGCCTCCTTTGCTCTCTTACATAGAAAATAGTCGTTGACCATAATCGTACCTCTTCTCATTAACTTATCAATAGTTGGAATACAACTTCACCCAACCTTCCAAGCGAAGAAGGTGTATTTACTTTCTAGATTTGCTGATAAGGAAACTTGGTCTTAATATAGTAATTCTCAGTTAGAAAATTATAGAAAGACCTAATTGTGAATGTCTCTGCAGAAGTAAGGCTCCAAACTCAACTTCGTAGTCGTTGAGATGTCTTATTACTTCCACGTACCATTCTTATACTCCTTAAGTGTCTTTGAAGGAACCATGGACTGAAATATCCTTGTGCCAATTGCAAAAATTTGGGAAATCTATTTATGAGTGCTCATTCCCACAAGCCAGGAGTCCTTCCAAAAGCTTGTTCTCATCCCATTGTCAACATTCCATTTGATGCATCCCTAAAATTATGCCTTTCCATGCTTATTTTTTTCCACACCCCTTTTCTATGTAGTTTTACACCTCTCTCGAGTGCCAACCTCCATCCAAGGTATCAAATTTGCCCTCTATCACTCTATTCCATAAAGCACCATTTTCTATCATGAACTGCAAAATCCACTTTCCTTGGAGGGCTTGGTTCATCTTTACAACATTTCTCAAGCCTAGACCATCTCGATGTAATAGTCTTTTCACCTCTTTCTAAGCCACCAAATGGTACCTTCATCGCTCTTTAGAGTCGCTCAAAGAAATCTACACTGGATAGCTTCCAATCTCTTGACAATACTCATAGAGATAGTCATAAGGGACATGTAGTAAAAAGAAAGATCAGTTGGATATATATAGGAGAAAATTATAGAGAGTTTTAGTAGAAAACTAAATATAAATAAGCCCCATAAAAAGAAAAAATTCAGTCACAGAAGTTGACTATAATTCTGTTTTATATAGAAATGTTTTTGAAGATACCAATATATATAGGAAATTTGGACTTCTACAAGAAGTCGGATTCCTACATTATCATACTTTGGCTATTTATTTTAAAAAATTATATTGCACTTGTGGATATTAAAACCAAAATTAAAGAGTGACCGAAGGAGAAAGAGCGATTGAAGGAGAAATAGCTTGGGAGGGGCAAGGGGAAGGGTGTCAGAGAGAAGGGGGTAAAGGGAAGTGGTGTAAGAAGCATATTATCGGCCGGCCAGGTAGGGCTGAACTAATGACGGAGAAGAGATGACAATTCCTCATTATAGACAATAAGTCATTGGACTTGGTAATGGAGGACATGAGCATCAGCGAGAACGATAGAGGATGCTTGGTGACTATTTCATTGGCGGAGGAAGAGGTGGAGTGGTTGATGGATGCATGCGCTGATTTCTATTGGATGAAGGGCGAAAGATATGGGGAATGCCTATGGTTGGGAAGATGTGAGAACTTAAAACTCTTTTATTGAGATGTTTGGGAAGAGACTTACGAGGTGAAAGAGGAATTTCTTGTCCAAAGATAAGAGGTTAACTCTAACCAAAAGTATCCCTCACCAATCTTCCTATATATTTTTTATTTGCACTGACTAATTCTGTAAAGATTGTAAAGAAGTTGGAGAATATTCAATGTATTTTTCTTTAGGGGATGATGAGAGGAGTAGGAAATATCATTTGGTAAAGTGGAAAGATGTGAAGAAACCTGTGAACATGGGGAGCCTGGGGATTAAATCATTTGTTGACGTGAATAAGGCCTTGCAAGGGAAGTGGTTATGGAGGTACCTTACAGAGCAGAGGAGGTTATGGAGCTATGTCATTGAGACTCGATGGGGGGGGGGGGGGGGGGGTGGAGGTAGAGCTGGGCTAAGGTGGTGAGGCCTCGCGGGATAGGTTTATGAAGGAAGATGGAGTTGGGGAGACACTAATTCTTAGATTGTATTCAGTCGGAGCTTGGGAAGTGCAATAGCATACACTTGTGGTATGATGAGTGAATTGGAGGGAGAATCTTAAGAACCAATTTCCAAAAATTTATATCATTGCTCAAATGAAGAATATGGAAGTGGAGGAGCTTCTCATAGGGGAGGCTGGTAGGTGTAGGTGGAGCCTGATCTTGACTGAGAGATGGATGAGTTTGAGGCGTTACTTCAGGTATTGTCTAATGTGCATTTGGATGATAATAAGGATAGAGTGGTGTGGAAACTGAAGAACAATGGTATGTTCACAATCAACTCCTTCTACAATCACTTAGTTAATGGCAGCGGGGAGGGTGTAAGATTTCTACTCCAACAGATTTGGAAAGTGAATGCACCTCCAAGAATCGTTTTCTATGCTTGGGAAGCTGGTCGAGAATGCATTTTAACCATCAACAAGCTGATGAGAAGGGGTAAAATCATGGCTAATGCTTGCTACATGCGTAAAAGAGTTGCAAAATCTTGTAATCATATCCTTATTTGGTGTCCAGTGGCTTATAATATTTGGACTATAGTTTACGGACTTCTGGGTATCAATTGGGTGCTTGTGAGAACGGTTATGGATGAACTTTGGACTTGGGATGAGATTTGTAAGAAGTCAAAAATTGTAAAGTTTATACCTTTAACTATTTTTTGGGTGGCATGAAAAGAGAAAACAATAAAGCGTTTGATGAGGGTGTGGGGGATTTGTCCAGAAGTAGAGGTACGTAGATTCATACTCTTGGGACTCTAATGCTAGGACATGATCTTTATGGGTGGGTTGATTTTGGAAGGTCATTGATGTATTAACTGAGTTGTAAATACTTTGTACATGGGTGGCACTCCTTGTCTCATACATAATACACATTATTTTTTTATCTCAAAAAATACTTTGGCTATTTAACTGAATGTATGCTTTGTGACATCCAAACAAATAAAACAGGAACTAGGCAGTCGAGAGTATACATTCACATTAATTGCAAACTTATATAATATGCAATAATGTGCATTAGTACTAGTGAAAGAATAGTAAATATGGTGTGTATGACAAAACAGAATAGTTATTTTTCTAGAAACTGAATGGAAAATATTTTTCATTTTCTCATGAAATGGGTTTTTTGCTCTTAATACTATCCACCTTAGCTTCTTAAATTTTTGCAAAATTGTGGAACATCATAAATTTTTTATTCATTTATCTGCTAATAACTTGAAAAGTTACTCTCCTTGTAGGATTTACGTCATCTCCAATCACTTTATGAACTTTAATTTATATCCCTTTTTCTGGAAATATGGAAATATATATTTTAATGTAACTAAATATGCAAAAGCTCTGCTGAGTCATGCAAAAATATTCTTCTTTGATGTCCGATAGCATATTATCTTTGGATTATAATCTTATGATTTATTAGGGATTAATTGGGTTATTGCAGGGTCGGTGAGAGATGAGATTTGTGCATGATAGGGGATTTATAAAAAGAAAAAAATTGTAAAACCTATTCCAATGACTATTTTTTGAGTGATTTGAAAAGAGAGAAACAATAAAACTTTTGAGGGGATTGAAGGGGAGATATATAAAATTAAAAATAGGTAATTTCATTATTTTAGATTTTTGATTTTGGGCCATGATTTATATAAGATGAAATATTTTAGGAATATTGTCGATATGCTAACAGGTTTGCAAATATTCTGTAAATGGGTGACACCTCCTTGGTGTTGTTGATTTAATATATGTCTTATACTTTTTAATTTAATATATATATAAATATATGTATATACTTTAATCTAGCTAAATGTCTTGTCACGTTGTTTTGGAAAGGTTGAAAGCTGCTAGAGCTAGAAAAATGCTCCAAAAGAGAGCAGCTCAGAAGGAAGAAAAGAAAGCAGCAGCAATAGCCGCTGGACTTGATTGGCACACTGATGATTCAGATGATGAACCTCCGGTAATTGGCAATGTTTATGTCATGACTTCTGATTTTTTGGTATTTAATCTTTTGCTTATTAAGTTCTTATATTGGGAGCTGATCAACTGGCTTATTGTCTGCAGCAAGAACCTCTTAAAGAATCTCCCATGCCAAGCCTTTTAAAAGATGACGAGCATCATTCTTTTATCATTGATGTCAGTGCTTCATTTTCTTTTACATTCGGCTCCTATTTTTCTGAATCTTCTTGGTCATCTTTCAAATATTTTTGCTCTTGGTTGGGCATTGTTCTTAATGACTGTTGACTGAAATTTATCTGCTTATTTCTGTTTTCTACTAGTTCTGGGCTTTCCAATTTACATTTTTAATATTTTACAGTACTTAATGATCATTGTATTTCTCTAATTGTATCACCACAGTTATGCAAGGCCTTAGCATCTTTGAGAAGGTACGGTGAAGCGCTAGAGATTATTAAACTTGCTCTGAAATTGTCGCACAAGGCTTTTCCTGCTGAGAAGAAGGAGGAGCTTCGGTCCCTTGGAGCTCGTAATTCCTTGAGATTAATTCCACTTACTGTTTCTTCATGGGTTTTTTTAGTAAATCTGTTTAGTTATTCTATTTAATGGAAAGCATAATATCAAATGTTCTTTAGCAGTTTTTGAATTATTATCTACTTTCCTCTTTATATTTCAAAAGAAGAATTATTATCTACTTTCCTGGCCTTGCTAAAGCTGACTTTCCCTCCAATTTTACAGAAATGGCATACAACACCGTGGATCCTAAGCATGGGTTTGACTGTATAAAATACATTGTTCAGCAGCATCCTTATAGCTTTACTGCCTGGAACTGCTACTATAAAGTAACCTCCAGGTATGTGATGTTTATTTGTTTGTATCATGTTAGCTATAGTTGCCATGAAAGAGATTTCTACTGTCAATCTATTGTAGTACTAAGAAGGTTGCATCTAAGTCCTTAAGTGTTATATTTTATCTTTGTGATTTTATCTAGGTAATTTTGCATGAAAATTTTCGATTTTCAATTTTGAGATTTCTTTAGTTTTATCCTTTTTCCGCCTTGTCTTAAGGGTGGATGTGTTGAGTAAGATGCTATCCAGTACAAATGAGCAACAAAGGGTGAAGGACTACTGGCGGGGAAGGATAGGATTGAGGTTTCGCACCTTTAGTGTGCTGATGGTGCTATACTTTTGGAACATGATAATAGATCAATTAGGGACACTCTCACTCATATCCAAGTTTATGAACATATATCAGGAGTAAAAAATCAATTTGGGAAAAGTGATCTGGCAGGAATTAATATGGAGGAACAAACTATACTGAGACTAGCAGGGTTAATATAGTGTGTGAGGAATGATTGGCCTTTGACATACCTAGGGGTCCCCTTAGGTGGTAACTCAGAGAATAACCATTTTTGGGAAGGGTTGAAGAGTAAAAGTAGCAAATCAGCTGAAGAGTTGGAAAGGGGCCTTTTTTTCTAGAAATTAGGATGACTTGATGCAAGCATGTCCATCCAATATACTGCTCTATTCTTTATCCTTGTTCCATCATGGGGGTAGCAGATAGAATTGAGCAAAAGAATGAGAAAACTTTTGTGGGCAGGAGCAGATGATGGAGATTTTGGAACCATCTAGTGAAATGGAGATGTGTTGTAAGTCCAAAAATTCGAGAGAATCAAGTCTTGGGAATCTTTAAGAAACGAACTCATCTTATTGGCAAAATAGCTTTGACACTTCCCACGAGAACCAAACTCTTTGTGGCATAGAGTTATAAACAGTATCCATGGGAGCAGCAGGGATGAATGGATATTATAGCAGGACGATCCATTTCCCACTGGAACCCTTGAAAATCCATCAGCCAATCCATTCCTTTATCTCTGCCCCTAACCAGATTACATTTGTGAAATGGATCTAGGATTATGTTTTGAGAAGACTCCTAGGTGGGAGAACCTTCAGCCTCTCAATTCCTTTGCTTGTTTAACCATCTGGACACTGTGTCCCAGTCTCACACTTCATTTCCGTCAGTGAGGGAATTGTGGCCTGGAGCTTCCATTCTATATGGAGCCTTTCAGATAAGGAGACCCTTCAATTGTAAAATCTTTTGAAATTACTGGACACCAGAACCTGGTCTTTAGAACCATCAGGGTATACAACACATGTAAGTCTTTCTTTGCGTACCTCATCATTAACCATTCATTAAGTTGGTTTCACATTACTAATATATTCTGGAAAGCGCCGGTATCGTCAAAGGTAAAGTTACTTACTTGAACAGCTATGTATCAAAGACTCAATATCAATGAGATGTTTCAAATCCATCGTCTTCATTGCATTCTATCTCTGGATATTTGTGTCACATGCTTTAAAGAAGGTGAATCTCATTTCCATTATTCCTCCATTGTGGGATAGCTTGGAAGATATGGACTAGATTGTCCAACTAGTTGAGATCTTTCAATGCACACAAATTAAGGGCAAAGGGGTAGGGAAGGAAGCAAAACCAATGTGGATAGGGGCCATTTGCTAGTTTCTGGACATTATGGCTTGTGAGGAACTGAAGAATATTTGAAAAATAAATATATAGCTATGGAAGAGAATGAATATCTTGGTGACCTTATGGGCCAAAACAAATACCCCTCTTAGATAGCAATTTCCGATCTCCATTGGAATTGGGAGACCATCATCTTTCCTTATTAATTGCTTTTACATTTTGTCCTTTAATGTCTGTTAATGCTTTCTCTTTTCTATTAGGAGGATGTTGTATTCTCCTGTTTGTACTGTTTCCCCTTTCTTTTAATGACTTTGTTTTTTCTATCAAACAGAATGAGTTCTTACTTTACTCAACTAGCATTGTCCTATGGAGATCTTGTCTATTTTTGAGGTGTTTGGTTCTTTCTTTTGTCAGTACATGAAGCAGGAAAATCAGTAGTTATGAGACTGGTGTCACAGTTGATAGGAGGTGAATTTGCTTGTGGCCAATGCACTTCAAGTTACTAATATAAGTACTAATTTTCTGGTCAGGCGGCATTAGTACGTTAAAACGTGGATTTCGACTATGTTTATAAAAGCTTCAACTCTTTTGACCATTGATAAGCTCTGATGAGAAGGTGCAGAACAATGGTCACTGGCTGTTATCTGTGCAAGAAAACTGCAGTCTTATAATCATATTCTCATTTGGTTGCCGGTGGTGTATAATCTTTAGACAATGATATATGGTTTAGTAGGGGTAAATTGGGTTATTGTAATGTTGGCGAGGGATGAGATATGACAAAAGAAAAAATCTGTAAATTTAATTCGTTTGACTACTTTTTGGGTGGTTTGGAAAGAGATGAATATTAGAACTTATGAGGGGATTGAGGAAGAGATGTAGAACATTAGGGATAGATGCATACACTATTTTCGTTCTTTGATTCTAGGTTATGACATTTATAGGTTGAAGGATTTTGATAATGTCATAAATATGCTAAGAGAGTTGTAAGTATCTGGTAAATGGGTGACACTTCCTTGGTGCTGTTGATTTAATATACATCATATACTTTTAATTTAAAAAAAAAAGTTTATAAAAGCTTCAACTCTTGATCGTCAATGCGTGTGGAAAGTAGATTTTAACTTCTCGGATTTCTGTATGCTTGAATTTCACCTTTTATGCCAATATTTGCTGATCTTATTGACGAAGAAAGATCAAAATTTGGTGGAATTCAACATCTAGATAAAATTCTTGTTGGATCTTGACAGTTGATATGAGAAGTGGGAGTAAGCAAATATCTATAATTAACCCTTGTTTCTGTATGTTACACGGTTTTTGTTGGGTCAGCTACAGTTTAATATTGTGATGGTTTAATTGTTTTCGCTTCTATTACCTGTGTCCTTTTACCTATGTGAATTCAGTACCTACCTATTGTTTGTCTTTTTGGTATGTTACATAAAATTGGTAGTTTTCTTGGAGGGTTGTTGTACATTTTTGTGCATAATTCAACTCGAAACAAATAGAATTAAGAAAAAAGATCCAAAATATTGGAAGAAAATAACCTAAAAAAATAGGATTATGTAAAATGACAAAAAGATGAACTATAAGCACTGAATCCGCACAAAAAACGAGACCACAGGTACCGAAACTAAAAACAGCAAAATCACAATGGATTAAATGGTTAGTTGGCCATTTTCATTTTATAAACGCTTCATTTGACACTTTGTACCTTCTGCTGGTAATGACCTTTGACACGTATTTGTTTTGGTAGTTTGTTATTAATCCTTTTTGGAGTGTGTACACTTTTATGTTTAGGTGGTAGCATAATGTCATTTAAACATATATTAAGCAAGATATTGGAAGTTTATGAATGTGGGAACTCAGCCCACTGTATCAGGAGATAATTTATCTGGCAAATCTTTCCTATTTCTTTTTGGACGTTACAGGTCATGTTTTTCTTGTATGTCTCTGCAATCTGTTTGATTGCAATTATCCATCTTTAGGTTTAACATGTATTATATTGTTTCTCTTTAGCTCTTAACTCCTATGCATTTTCTTTATGATATTGTAGATTGGGAAAAAGCCATTCTCAGCATTCTAAGTTTCTTCGTTCCATGAGAGTTAAACACAAAGGTTGTGTCCCCTCCATTGTCATTTCTGGCCATCAGTTTACTATGATCAGCCATCATCAAGATGCTGCAAGAGAATACCTTGAAGCATATAAACTGTTGCCTAATGATCCCTTAATTAATCTATGTGTTGGTATGCTCTTGTTTATTCCCCCTGCCCCTCTACTTAGTAGGCGATTTAAAGCTTATATATGTTACCCAGTGTCTGAACTGGTTCTCCCTCTCTCCAGGAACTTCATTAATCAACTTGGCCCTTGGTTTTAGGCTTCAAAACAAGCACCAGTGTCTTGTACAAGGTTTAGCATTCCTCTACAACAATTTGCAGCTTTGTGAAAATAACCAGGTCTCTTTTTCTTGCTATGCTCTCCCATATATATTATTACTGTTGTTTTTGTTATTGTTAATATTGGTTATTGTCATGCTCATCAAAATAAATTACAGTTTTACCCTATCAAGTTACAGTACAATCCTTGTGTTTTTTAACAATTTGCTACCTCGCAGTTTGATTTTTTTTTTAATTTTTGCTGATATAAAATTGTTAAGGTTAAGGAAATTAAATTATAAAAAAGTCCAGAAAAATACAAGATAATAGCATTAAAAACTAATAATTTGCCTTTATTTTTATCGTTATTTTCTAATATCAAAATAACAAGCTTTGTGAAAGAAATGAGCAATGGTTTATTTGCAGGAGGCACTATATAACATAGCTCGAGCTTTTCAGCATGTTGGACTCGTATCTCTGGCTGCATCATACTATGAAAAGGTTCTTGCAACAAGGGTGAGGGATTATCCTATCCCAAAACTCCCTAATGAAAATCTGGACACGCTGGAGAATAAGAAGCCTGGGTATTGTGATCTGCGCAGAGAAGCAGCTTTCAATTTGCACTTAATCTATAAACAAAGCGGAGCAATACATCTTGCTAGGCAGGTGTTGATAGATCATTGCAATATATAATTCTGGCAAGCAATCCTAGAAAGCAAACCCAGACCTTGGCTCAGCACTAGTGCAATTTCAATGGCAAGTTAAAGGTAAAAAGGAGGTGGTTTCTAATGGTGAATAATATTGCATGATGAGTTCTCTTTCATGTTTATGAAAATTATTCATGAATGTTTTGCCAATACATATAGTTACAGTCCCAATCACATAAATAAAAACTGAGAAATTTCAGAAGATATTAAGAGATGTCATGTTTCTACTCAGAATTTAATATAAATTAGAATTTATTAATAAAATCTATGAGATAAGATTTTTATCATGTTATCAATAAAAATGTAGCACGGCATATGTATCAACTTCTTATACGAAATATGTTAACAGTGGTGCATATTCCGATTTATTTTTCTTTTTGGAAATTGAGAACATTATAAATGTTTTTTTTTTTTTTTTTTCACGAATACTTTGGTATACATTAGTTATCCTGTAGTAACTGAGTAATGATTGGTGTTGATAAAGAGTTGAACAAATATTTGTGTTATAAAGTTAACAAGGCAGATTAGCTAGATATTTTTCAAGTCAAGTGTCATTCCTGTTATATTTTTCTCTTCTGTTATTGTTTTATGTCATGACTGAAGGTTTATTTTTGTTTTTCTTTTCTAACTTTTTTCCTTTGCTTTAGATGAAGGACCCAACAAGACCATTTCCTTGAAAACTTTTAATGCTGTACTTGTTTTGTTTTATCATATGAAAATCTTTACGATTTTGAGTGTGACAATAGTACATTCTGATTCATGACATAAAATATATATATATTACTGAAGATCGAAGAACAACAAGTTGCATCAGTTCAACTACAACACAACTTATAAATAATTTAAATATGGATATACTCGTTATCAAAATAATTAAAAAATAACATTGGTAGAATTTGTTAAAAAAGACTACCACAATCATATCGAGAATGAGCAGTTGGGTTGGGGAAGAGTAAAGTCATGAAAAGAACGACGAAGAGTTTCTTAATCAATGATGTTGTATCGAGCAATGAGCCAATAAGGTAAGTTTGTGTAGACAGTCGTACCAACCTCATTCTTCTTTCTTTTACATATTTGTCAAGTGCTTCCTCAATTCCCTCTTTTGAATTAAGCTTCTTTGATAAGCACCGAGCTAGTACTATTGAGTCTTCCATGGCTGCTGCGCCGCCCTGACCCAAGAACGGACACATTGCATGCATTGCATCTCCAGCCACTGTCACTGTTCCTCTTCGAAAATTGGCCAGCAACACTTCCCATGGCTCTCGATAACTCAAGTGAGTGAATGATAATGAGCTTCGATCGCACCTTTCCACTAACTCTAGGCTTTCTGTTGACAACTCATATTCAAGTAAAGTGTCTTTAGCCAGTTGTTGTATCAATTCTGGATCTTGGGCCACTTTAGAAATATCTGAAATTAAGACCAGAAGTCAACATACAACAAAGTTTAGATCTTTCAAATGTTATTTTCTATTGGTTAATGTTGTGTTAAGCTAGCTAATTTTAAAATTAACAAAAGAGTTGCAACATATATCCTTAGTGTAATAAGAAATATCTGTAATTAAAGCTGTAAGTCAACATACAACAAGATTTAAATCTTTGGAATGTTGTTTTTAGTGGCAAATGTTGTTTTAAGCTATCAACTTTTAAATTTAAAAAAAAAAAGTTACAACATATATCCTTGGCTACACTTCGGAAGATGCAAATTTACTAGCTGCTAGTGATGGTGGCACTCCAATCCCTTAGTATCCTATCAGATGCAGAAATCATGATCCTATAGGATCGAGCTCTTGCCCTCATAAAATCAGACACATCTAATCCACAACAAGGACACTCCCGAAGACATTAATTAAAGTTTTATATGAATAAGCAAAAAACAAAGATTAGTATAAAAGAATAAGAAGATATATAACCTGTGGGATTCCACCTGTGAAGTAAGAACCAATAAACGAGTTTATCGGTAATAGGAACTCTTCCAAAAAGTGTGTTGCCCTTTCTTATCCTAATAAATTCAATTGGCAATCCATGGCTATTAGGATACTCTGTAAAACCTCTCACTGTACATGAACTGAACACCTTCTTGGGTTTTAGCCCAATAAAATTTCCAACTATTGAATTGGCTCCATCACATCCGACCAAAACCTACAAATAATTGCATTAATTATGTAGCTGTGGAAAGTAAAGTATTTTTGTATAACAAATAATTATAAGACATTCTGATTTATAACGTCAGATTCATCAGAACTAAAAAATTATGATTAGTGCGTGTGGATGATATTGTTGTGATTGAATCAAATTAAGTTCTAGCAAACTCATTACATACAGACAACTCAACGATATAATTTATAGCTCGTATTATATTGACTCTAATAGGGAATTTCATGACTTGGATTTATCCCTATTTTACATACATATTATATGCATATATTATCTACCTTGGCTCTAATGGCGGTTCCATCTTGCAAGTGAATAATTGGATAAGAAGTCAAAGAGTCCAACTCCACTGACACGATTTGGCATTCAAAGCGAATGGTGCCAGTTGGAAGTTGACCAGCTAGCACGTTGACTAGATCACTACGCTTCAAGCAACGTACTTCTCCAACACTTCTGAAAACGCATACACAAAACCCACATACATATACCCAATTTTTTTTTTTATAATGGTGATCATCAGTAAATTGAAAAGGGTATGGTTTTCAACTTACGGAACTGGTAGAAGAGGCGATTCACGTCGCTTCCCGTTGTTTTGGATCGATATATCTCGCCCTCTGTTTGTATAATGCAGTCAATATATATGTGTATGCACACACAGTATATATGCAATCCAAATATGTATATGCAAAAATTAACTATTACCCGAGAATTGGGAGAGCAGTAGATTGTAGAATGGAGGCAACGCCAAGCTGGTGAAGGACGCGCCACCCGTTTGGTTGGATTCCGATGCCGGCGCCGGTCGCACGAACCGACTCTGCTTTTTCCAGAACAACACTCTTTATCCCCTTCCTGCGTTAACATTATAAGCCAAGTATATAAATATTTATATATTCACTACTGCTATATACTACATATATATACATACCCATTACATATATGAGAACAGTAATTATATTAAACATGGATAAATATTACGAACCTGTGAAGAGCTAAGGCAACGGCGAGACCGCATATGCCGGCACCTGCTATTACTATCTCTATCTCTTCCATTTCTTTCTTCTTCCTTTTTCGCTATATTAATTTATCTTCTCTCTTTGATTGATATTCAGCAATTAACAAATGAGTTTTTTCTTTTGGAGGGGAGCGTTTGGGTGTATGTATATATAATAGTCAGATATATATAATAAAGTCGGTTTGACTAGTTGTCCTCGGTCTTTAATAGGGTAGACTTCTATAATTTCCATGGTCAACAAATTGGAGCTTAGTTACGTTGCCCCTCCTTGGTCCCCAGCCTATCTAAAATATCTTTTATTTGGACCAATTATCAATTATCATTTTGAGATTTGAGATTTATCGAATATTGCTCTTTGTTTTTTTCTTTCCATGCAACATTTTTAACCAGAGAGCTTCTTTTTCTTGTAAATCATAATTCCATAAGACAATGCAACTGATACTAAGTCATGCAGTAATTATTCTCCACAACTTCTCTTTTACATGTCTAGCAGATTCCCTGTCGTATTGTTGTGCGTTTCCAATAAACCAGTCGTGGACTTTCCTTCAAATTTATGTATAATTATATATTGCGAATAGTTAGTTACTAAAAGAAAAGTTGGACTCGAATTGACAAACTCAAACTTCACAATCAATGAAGGCCAAAAAATCCATTCACACCCAACTTTGATATTCCCCTTTAATTTCTATTGTTTGTAATGCATCAAATCTTTGTATTATAATTTACTTACATAAATATTACTCGAAAAGTATTTATTGGGGAAGAATTCACCACTGAAATAATAAGATACAACATATAATTTGTTGACATTTAACGGATAACTTATACATTTTATTATAATTTTCATACAAAAAATTTGAAGTTAAATCCGGAATTTATTAGAATTAGAGGCGTCCGCAATCATATTTGGCATGAGCAGTTGGGTTGCGGAAGAGCAGAGCCATGAAAATCATAATAAAGATTTTCTTAATTAACGAGGAAGTATCAAGCAACGAGCCAACAAGATAGGTTTGTGTTGACAGCCAAACCAGTCTCATCCTTCTTTCTTTTATATACTCGTCCAAAGCTTCTTCAATCTTTTGTTTTGAACCAAGCTTTCCTGCCAAACACCTCGCTAACACCACTGCGTCTTCCATGGCTGCGGAGCCACCTTGACCTAAAAATGGACCCATCACGTGCATTGCATCTCCCGCCACTGTTACCGTCCCTTTCCGAAAGTTTCCCAACAGCACCTCCCATGGTGACCTATATCTCAAGCGAGTGAGCGATAATGAATTTAGATCACACCTTTTGACTATCTCTATTCTTTCTGCTGGAAATTTGTGCTCGATTAATGTTTCTATAGCCATTTTTTGTATCAGCTCCGGATCATGTGCCACTTTTGCAAGATCTATAGTCGAAACTCATAAACAAAAACATGATTCAGAGATTTTGATCGATTGTTTTTAAACATGTAGAGATTGAAATTTAACAATAATTACCGGTAGGATTCCATTTGTGAAGTAAGAACCAATAGAGTAGGTGATCGTTGAGAGGAACTCCTCCCGACATGGTGTTGCCCCTTCTAATTCTTACGCCCTCAATGGGCAATCCGTGGCGGTTTGCAAACTCTGTAAGACCTCTCACAGCCAATGAACTGAATACCTTTTTTGGCTTTAGTCCCAGAAAGTCACCTATTACTGAATTGGCCCCATCACATCCGATCAAAACCTATTTATATATACCCAGGTGTGGAATTAATTAATGTTAAATATACACATTTAAGAAAATATGTTTTCTGTTGTATGTGTATTACAGTATATGTGTGTATAATATATATATACCTTGGCTCTAATGGTTGTTCCATCTTTGAGGTGAAGAATAGGGTAGGAAGACAAAGGGTCCAACTCCACTGAAACGATTTGTGAATTAAAGCGAATGGTGCCAGATGGAAGATGATTGGCGAGTGCTTTGACTAGATCACTCCGTTTCAGGCACCGACCTTCCCCAACTCTGACAATATATGTAGTTTATGTCAAATAATATCCTCTTAAAAACATAATCTTCAACGAAAAATGAAAAGCTTATATATATATATGTACTGTATATGGGCTTGTCAACGTACGAGGTAAGCGAAAAAGTTGATTCACGCCGCTTGCCGTTGTGAAGCGATACATCCCTTACCCTGTTTTCGTATATACAATTGTGGGTGTTAAATATTGTATACCCATCTTTTCGAGAAAAAAAAAATTGTGTATTCATAATTCATATGTTTTACAGAAAGATAAGAAAAGAGACCAAAGGTGGAGCATGATATATATATATATATATATGCGTATCTGTATGTATATGTATATGTATATGTTTAGAGAGAGAGAGCGAGAGAGATATACCCGAGAAGTGGGACGGCAGTTGGGCGGAGATCAGAGCCAACACCAAGTTGGTCAAGAGCTCGCCACCCATTTGGGAAGACACCGATGGCAGATCCCGTCGCACGAACACATTCTGCTCTTTCCAGAATCACACTCTTTATCCCTTTCCTGCATCCCAGTTAAGTAATTATACATATTATATATATATATATATATATAGAGTTTCAATTTTTATAAAACGTTAAATATTTTTTATATATTAAAAATAATTATAAGAAACCTGTGAAGAGCCAAAGCAGTTGCCAGACCGCATATGCCACCACCTGCTATTACTATCTCAATCTCTTCCATTTCTTCCTCCTCTTTCCTTTTGCCAATTATACTCATCGATCTTTCTTTCTTTTCTTCTTCAGTAATTATCAACAAAACTATGTGTACTTTGTGGAGGCGTATGTGGGTATGTATATGTATATATATATATATATATTATATGTGCGTGCGTATAAAGTCAGGTTGACTTTGTCGTCACCTGTCTGTTGGTCATGGAGACTTTTCTCATTTCCTTGTCAAACAAACAAAGCTTTGTTGGCGAAGGGAAAAAGCTTAGTCCCTTAACTTAGACTATAATATATAAATAAAAAAAAAGGGGACAAAAATTTATTTTGTCATAAATTTTGAATGAGTTGATATTAAAATTATATATATTACTGTAACTTTCAAATTGATAAAAATAACATAATAAACTTTTGTGATACGGTAATATTTTATTTTATTTTCTTTAAAGTATAATATATTAAATCTCTAACCTTAAATTTGTTGAAAGTAAAAAAAGAATATTATTTTATTTAAATTAAATTAAATTTTAATCAGACATGTGTCAGAATTCGTCTTATTATTTTAGGTTGACTTGTTTTCTTTCTTGTTGACTGATCCTTCTCCATTTCTCTTTCTTGGAAACTTCTAATTCCTTGTCAACCAAAACATCATCTAATTTGTTTTAGATACCAATTTTAATTAAATTTGTCTACTTAAATTCAGAATTTTTATAATGTTTTCTGCTGCATGCTTCTTTTTTTTTTTTATATATATCATCAGTTATATAATTTTATCAAAACATTTGTTGACATTTTAATTAATAAATTGATCAATCAAAATTCTTATATTTAAATTAAGATATATTAAACAAGCCAAGTCAGTAGTCACTTTGAACACAATTTACTTGAATTTTAATTTTACGTATTGAAATTGCATATGAATTCTTACTATCTCTGTTTTTCTCTATTTTTTAGTGTCAGTCTCAGTGTATGTACTTATGTATGTATATTCAGGTTGACTTGAGATAAACTATAAAAATACACTTAACCACAAACCGCCGGTAAAATATATATCTTCACTCTTGCAATAGTTGAGATCAATTACTCTTTGTTTTATAAGATCTCTTAGGAAGTGAAATTTCACATCTATATGTTTACTTTTTCTATGTAGAACAGGATTTTTAGATAATTTAATTGCTGATTCATTATCACAGTAGATAAAAGTAGGTCATTCTTGCTTGAAGTGAAGCTCATCAAGAATCTTTCTTAACCAGACTGTTTGACAAGCACATGCTAGAACAGCTATATATTCGACTTCAATTGTTGATAATGTTACTATTGATTGCTTTTTATAAAACCATGAAATTGTTGTTGTTCCCATTAAGAAAACATAACCAGTTATATTTTTTCTATCATCTAAATCTCTAGCATGATCACTATCCGTGAAACCAAATAGATTTGATTTTTCATCATTCCTGTAGAACAGTTCATATTTAGAAGTACCTTGCAAGTTTCAGAGAATTCTTTTTGCAGCAATAAGATGTACTTCCTTAGGACTTTCCATGTATATGCTGATTTTGCTCATATCACACATAATATATGGCCTTGTGGTGGTTTAATACATCAAGCTTCCCTCAATTTGCTTGTAAATAGTGTTGTCTACCGTCTTTCCTTCAGGATTTTTAACAAGCTTCATTCTTGTATCCATTAGAGTACTAGTAGGATTGCAATTCTTCATTTGAAACTTGCTCAAGACTTCCTGCATATACTTTTCTTGAGAAATGAATATGCCACCAGCAGATTGAGTCACGTCTATGCCAAGAAAGTATCGCATCAATTCAAGATCGCTCATGTCAAACTCGATCATCATAGACTTCTTAAACTTTTCAAACATGGTTATATCATTATCGGTATAAATTAAATCATCTATATAAAGACAAACCATAAGCACCCTCCCATCATCTTCTAATTTTATAAAAAGTGTGTGTTCATACGGACATTTTTAAAAACCTTCCTTCAAAAAATAAGTTTCATTTCGACCATACCAACCCCAGGTGCTTGTTTTAAACCATACAAGAAATTCTTTAGTCTATACACTTCATGTTTATTTCCAACTTTAATATAACCTGGAGGTTGTTCAATAAATATCTGATCATTTAGATCTCCATGTAAGAAAGCCGATTTCACGTCTAGTTGGAAAACAGGCCATGAATTTTGAGTTGCTAATGCAATAATCATTCTAACTGTGTCATGCTTTGTTACCAGTGTAAAAACTTTGATATAATCCATCCCAAACTCTTGTTTGTAGCCTTTAGCAATCAAACGTGCTTTGAATTTATCAACTTCTCATTTTTCATTTAACTTTGTTTTGTAGACTCACTTTACTCCAATGGATTTTTGGCATTTTGGAAGTTTAACCAACTCCCAAGTACTATTTTTTTCAATGGCAGCTATCTCATCATCCATTGTCTTCCTCTATTTTGACTATTTTATAATTTTTTTCAAAAGACATAAGATCATAATTTGAGAAAAAAGCAAAATGGGTTAGTGGTTCTTCAATTCCAGTTACCTCATAATCAGTCATCTATGTTGGCTTTCTCCTAACTCTTTGAGGTCGTTGTTCATCGTCGTTGGGAGGGGTTTGAGTAACCAATGGTTGTTCCTCATTGGTCATGTGATGATCATTCACCAAAGGTTGTTGTCTTTCTTCATTTTCAGCAATAAAATCAACTAGAATTTATTGTTGAATAATTTTTTTATCCCATTTCCAAAGGTTTGCTTCATCAAAAATCACGTCATGGCTAATAAATTTTTTTTAATGATAGGATTATACAACTTGTAGACTTTAGAATGATCACTAACACTAAAAAAAAATGCATTTTTCTCATTTGTCATCTAACTTCTTCCTTTTTTCATATGGAACATGAGCATAAGCAATGCATCCAAAAACTTTAAAGTATTATACTAATGGTTTATATCCATTCCAAGCTTCTTCCGGACTCATGTTTTGAACAGCAAATGTGGAAGATCTGTTCAAAACATAGATACTCCAATTAATTGCTTCAGGCCAAATTTTTTTTGGAATGTCACTCCTTTTTAACAGACTTCGAACCATATTCAAAATGGTACGATTTTTTCTCTCGCAAACACCATTTTGCTCAGGTGTGTATGTTGTTGTAAGTTGCCTTTTAATGCCATCAGACTTACAAAATTTTATAAATTCCTATGAGTTATATTCTCCACCACGGTCTGTTTGAAGAATTTTTATTAGACTTCCAATCTTTTTCTTAACAAGTGCTTTAAAGCTTTTTAAAAGGACAAAAGCTTCGATTTTTCCTGCAAAAAATAAACCCAAATTTTTCGACTATAATAATCAATAAAGATGATTATATATTTTTTACCTCCATTTAAAGATCGATTAATTGGGCCGCAAATATCAGAGTGCACCAGTTCTAAAACTTTCTTTGCTCTCCAAGAATTTCTTTTGGGAAAAGTGTTACAGTGTTGTTTACTAACAACACAATCTTTACAAACATCTGATGGACAATCAAATTATGGAAGTTCTGCCATCATCTACTTTTGCTGTAGAGTTTTCAAACCACCAAAATTTAGGTGAGCATATCAGAAATGCCAAAGCCAAGCCACCTCTTTCAATCTTGAAAAGAAACATGAAGAAGTGGTATTTTGAAGATAAAGTGGAAACATTCGATTTGTTGTCATTCTGACTTTAGCAATCAAGCCCAAATTTTCATCTTCAACATTGCAAACTCAAGCCTTAATTAGAATCTTATATTCCTTCTCTTAGAGTTAATCAATACTTAGTAGATTAGTCTTTAGATCTGGAATAAAGAAAACATTTGAAATTGTTTTATTAGTATTTTTTTTGGTACAGATTTTCACATTGCCCTTACCCATCATAGAAACTTTGGAATTACCACCAAATGTTACAGTATTACGAAATGATTCATCTAAATTTGAAAATGCCAACTTGTCTCCTCGCATGTGATTACTGCAACTATTATTTAAATACCACAAGTATTGATGTCTTTCATCTTTTGCATGACATGCCAACAAAAGAGAGACTTTTTCTTCTTCTTTCTCTGTGTTGTTTATTCAAATTAGTTCAGCATTCAGATCTATAGTGATCGTATTTATGACACCGATAACACTGATTCTTGAGTTGTCTGTTGGCTTGTGATTTGATGAGTTATAGACATCACAATTTCTTCCTTTCCATTGTGATTGGTTGATTCAAGATTTCTAGTGAAAGTGTTTGTTGAATTTATTTGTTGTCCCTGGATCTCCATTGTTTGATGAAAGGTTGTTCACTATTGCCTGCAGTGCTTGCTCCTTTGTTTTAGCTTTGATCAGTTTCCTTTCATGGATTTTAAAGAATTCTGTAATTCATCAATTGTAAATACATCGAGATCTTTAGATTCTTCAATTGAACAAATAATATAATTAAAATTTATTGTTAAAGATCGCATAATCTTTTCAACAATCATCACGTCCTTCATCTTATCTCCATTTATACGTCGTTGGTTCACGATTGTCATTGTTCTAGAGAAGAAATCATCTACTAATTCTCCAGTCTTCATATGTAGCGCTTCAAATTCTGCACGAAGTGCTTGGAGTTGCATTCTCTTTGCCTTTGCATCCCCTTGATATTTTTTCTTCATTGAGTCTCAGATGTTTTTTGGACGTATCTTTACAAAGAATTGTTTCCAAGGTAGATTGATCAATTGCTTGAAAGAGATTGTTCTTTGCTTTGAGATCCTTCAACTTTAATGCCTTATATTCTTTTTTTTACTGCTGTGTCAACATAGTTCCAGCCACTGGTTCTGCTACACCAGATTCAACAACGTTCCAGTACTCCTTGGACCTCAAAAAATTTTCCATCAGCATGCACTAGTGATCATAATGGCCATCAAAGTGTGGAATGACTAGTTGCACAAATGTTGCTTCAGTTGCCATCAACTCTGCTTGTCTCCTTCACTAGCTTACTGTAATTTTCTCTTCCTCACCTGTTGCAAAAATGTTTCAAAGAAGTTATGATACCAATTGTTGATTTTAGGATTGAAAAATAAAAAAATATATTTAAGAGGAATTTTAGCAAACACTTGCTGAGATAGAAAAATAAAAAACTTTTCATATTTTATTTCAACGAGTTGTACACTTTTTTAAACAAAACTTATAGTATAAATACTCAAGATTGATACAAAATAGGAACAGCCAACAAGATAAGAGGTAATTGACTTATTCCTAAATATTAGGATTATACAATAGCTAAATTAGAGAATCCTACTCAAAGATAAATTTTAACTAGTCAACGGTGAATCCATAACCTGCAAGTCTCAGGATCAATAAAAAAACCTTATTATTTTTTATTTTAAATTTGTAATTAATTATGATGCCTCTTATATTTGTGAACAAATTATTTTGTGAGAAGATAAGTGTATCAATGTATAGTTATGTTGTATATATAATATTTATTGATTTCGGTAATTGAAAATAGTGTGTAAGCGTTTGTATCCATCAATATTGAGGGTCGGGCTATTATATACACACACATTATATATCTTTCAATAAATTAATCTCAAAATTCATACTTAACATCACAACCAAAGAGAAAAATAAATAATATTTAAAGAGAGAATGCCACACTTACAAATTTACACACTACAAATAAAGATTATTGATTTAAATCTAAGAATTTATTGAACTTGAAAAATATTTAATGGGTAAGCATCCACCACTGAAATAATAATAAATAACAGCGTACAACATACAATTTACTAGTGTTTAACAGATACTTATACCTTTTATTGTAATTTTGATCAAAAAATTTGAAGTTTAATCCGGAATATATTAGAATTAGAGGCGTCCACAATCATACTTGGTATGAGCATTTGGGTCGCGGAAGAGCACAGCCATGAAAATCATAATAAATATTTTCTTAATTAACGAGGAAGTATCAAGCAACGAACCAACAAGATAGGTTTGTGTAGACAGCCAAACCAGTCTCATCCTTCTTTCTTTTATATACTCGTCCAAAGCTTCTTCAATCTTTTGTTTTGAATCAAGCTTTTTCGCCAAACACTTCGCTAACACCACTGCGTCTTCCATGGCTGCCGACCCACCTTGAGCTAAAAATGGACCCATTACATGCATCGCATCTCCCGCCACTGTTACCGTCTCTCTCCGAAAGCTTCCCAACAGCACCTCCCACGGTGGCCTATAACTCAAATGAGTGAGCGATAATGAATTTAGATCACACCTCTTGACTACCTCAATTCTTTCAGCTGGAAATTTGTGCTCGATTAATGTCTCTATAGCTTCTTTTTGTATCTGCTTCGGATCATGTCCCGCTTTCGCAATATCTATAGTCAAAACCCAGAAACAAAAACATGATTCAGAGATTTTGATTGATTGTTTTTAAACATTTACAGTTTGAAATTTAACAATGATTACCGGTAGGATTCCATTTGTGAAGTAAGAACCAATATAATAGGTGATCGTTGACAGGAGCTCCTCCCGACATGGTGTTGCCGCTTCTCATTCTTACACCCTCCATGGGCAACCCATGGCGCTCTGGATACTCTGTAAATCCTCTCACGGCCAATAAACCGAATAACCTTTTTGGCTTTAGTCCCAGAAAGTCACCTATTACTGAATTGGCCCCATCACATCCGATCAAAACCTATTTGTATATATGCCCAGGTAACTTTCTATATATACATAGAAGACAATATATATGTGTGTTGTATATGTATCTGAATATATTTGTGTGTATATATACCTTGGCTCTAATGGTTTTTCCATCTTGAAGGTGAAGAATAGGGTAGGAAGACGAAGGGTCCAACTCCACTGAAATGATTTGGGAATTAAACCGAATGGTTCCAGATGGAAGATGATTGGCGAGTGCGTTGACTAAATCGTTCCGTTTCAGGCACTGACATTCCCCAACTCTGACAATATATGTAGCTTATGTCAAATAATATCATCTAAAAAAGACAATCCTGAACGAAAAATGAAATGCTTATCTATATATATATATATTATACATGGGTTTGTCAACGTGCGAGATGAGTGAATTTGTCGATCTACGCCGGTTGCCGTTGTGAATTGATACACTCCTTCCACTGTTTCCATATATACATATATATAAAATTATGGGTGTTAAATATTGTATATTCATCTTTTCGCAAGAGATATTGTGTATTCATAATTCATATATTTTACAGAAAGAGAAGAAAAGAGACAAAGGTGTAGCATTATATATATATATATATATGCATATGTGTATGCATATGTATAGAAAGAGAGAGAGAGAGAGATACCCGAGAAGTTGGAGGGCAGTTGAGCGGAGGTCCGAGGCAACGCCAAGCTGATCAAGAACTCGCCAGCCATTTGGGAAGACACCGATGGCAGCTCCCGTCTCACGAATACATTCTGCTCTTTCCAGAATCACACTCTTTATTCCTTTCCTGCATCCAGTTAAGTAATTATACATATATATATATTTTAGGTTTCAATTTTTAAGAAATATTAAATATTTATAAGATAATATTATTGATACATTAACAATAATTATAAGAAACCTGTGAAGAGCCAAAGCAGTTGCCAGACCGCATATGCCACCACCTCCTATTACTATCTCAATCTCTTCCATTTCTTCCACCCCTTTCCTTTTGCCAGTTATATTTATCGATCTTTCTTTCTTTTCTTCTCCAGTAATTATGAATAAAACTATGTGTATTTTGTGGGGCGTGTTTGGGTGTGTGTGTGTGTGTATATATATATATATACATGTGTGTATAAAGTCTGGTCGACCTGTCGTCATCTGTCTCTTTAATCATGGTGTCGGGATGAACAACTCAACAGCTCATCATTAGTCACTTACCAGCCACGGTTTTCGTTACACAAATGATGAGCACGCGCAATACAAAAAATTTGTTTTAACAAATATTGTAATTATTTGTTTTCTCTCTCGTAACGCCCTTTCCTCTTTCCTATGTATATATATGTAATCTTATCCATAGCATAACGTTGTAAATTTCTTCTACAAATAGAATTGATTTCTCTTTTCAAATTACAGTTAAGAGTTGCTTAACCATATTCATCTAATATTTTCCCTTGGAAACGAGAAAAAGAACAAGAAACAAACACCTCAAATAGTAACATAAGGATAAAAGCATTAAACTTGTCATAAAACCTTATTGTCTCTTATTGCACGGTTAAGTTGAACCATAACAATTTTTCTTGGTGGAAGAATATGATTCTTCCAATCATCAAAGGCAACAAGCTTGAAGGCTATATCGTAGGTGTGAAATCTTGTTCACCTGAGTTTTCTCAAGTTCATGTTGGTGTGAAGAATGTTGTTCTATTCTATAATTGCCACCATCAGCAATATAAAGCAACCAAGTATGCAAACTTGTCCAGATCAACAGACAATTCTATTCAGCCATCCAACGCAGCACTAACCTTCAAGATAAAAAATGCATGGTCAACAATTGGAAAAGAAGAACCGTAATCGTCCCTTCCTGCCAGGCACTCTGATGTCCTTTTTATTTTTTGCATTTTCGATTTTAATCCTCTGTAATGATGTTTGCTTATTTGTTTCCTCTCCTGTGCTGATTGGCTCTTTTTTAAATTACAGCTCATGCTTTATAAATTTATAACTTCTTGTTATCAAAACATCTATCAAAAACAAAGCTGTGAAGTGTCAAGCTTGATTGACTTAAAGAATAGTTTGCTAATTTTCTTAACTTGGTATCAGAGCCACTGATATGGTCGGAGAAAACAGCAACTCCTCTACCTTCAATCCAACACCTCAAAGAATTCAAGCATTGCCCAACAACGCAATGGCCTGTGTGTGTACATTGAAGCTCAGCCATGACAACTTTCTTTTTTTGGAAAAACATGGTTCTCTCAATTATTCGATGGAAGAAACTTGAAGGCTTCATTACAGGAGCCAAACCAAGTCCACCTGAATACACAAAAAAAGTGGTGAAAGGGAGCTCCGAAGTAGAAATAGCAGTAAACCCCGACTTCGAAGATTAGTTTGCCTAAGATCAAATGCTACTCGGGTGGCTCTACAGCTCAATCGAAACTAATGTAGCTTCAGAACTAATGTGGTATCCAACATTAAAACTTCTTTGGGATGCCATCCGAGACCTATTCACAATAAAAAAAAAAAAAGAGCAAATGTAATCTACTACAACAGAGAATTTATTAAAATGCAAAAAGCAAACCTGAAAATGGAAGAATACCTGAAGGCCACAAAGAACATATCAAATAACCTTGCTTTAGCATGTCATCCCGTAACAATGGAAGATCTCATCTCCCAAGTACTTGCTGGTCTGGATTCTCCCGAATACAACACGTTAGTATGTTAAATGACAGAGAAAGAAAGCATAAGTTGGGTAGATCTCCAGTCCAAGCTGCTAAATTATGAAAAGAGACTTGAACAACTCAACTCTACAACAGCAAATCTCAACCGCGGTCGACCATCAGTAAATTTCTCCAACATCAAAAGCAACAAAAATTATCAAAACCTCCTGTCTCAATCGACCAACAGAGGAGGACGAAACAATAATCTTAACAGAGGAGGCCGCTACAACCCAAAAAGAAGAGGAAGAAACGACGACAACCCAATTTGTCAAGTATGCGGCAAAATTGGGCATACTGTTGCTCACTGCTACTATCGTTACGATAATAGCTATATGGGATCCGTTCTTGAAAACTCCACAAAGACTCATCAAAGCTGAGCCTTCTTTGTCTCCATCGAAACCAGTTTTGAAGACCCATTGTGGTATATCGATAGCGGTGCTAATAATCATATTGCAGGTGACCCAAACATTCTGTAATCCAAACAAGCCTATGGAGGAAATGAGAGTCTAATGATTAAAAACAGTGAGAAATTGCCTATCAAACACATCGGTAAGGCAAACATTTACACATCCGAAAATAAAAAATTGGCACTGAAAAAAGTGTTGCATGTACCTCAAATCAACAAAAATCTTTTGAGTGTCTCTCAGCTCACATCTTCTAACAATATTGAAGTAATTTTTAACTCATCTTATTGTTTTGTGAAGGACAAAGCCATCGGGAAGGTGCTGCTGGTGGGGAAGCTTAAAGATGGTCTGTACTGCTTGGGCTATTCGAAACCGACTGCCTTTTATCATCCTCTTTCTCCAGCCTTGATCACCAATAAAAACAAAAATGATAGTATCTGATCTCCTGAGTCAAAAAAGCTACAAATATGGCACAGGAGGCTAGGACACACATCACTAAAAATTCTAACTACTATCTTAAGATCATGTAATGAACCCTCTAAATTCAATGAAAGCTTCTTTTGTGATGCTTGTCATCTGGGCAAGTCTCATTCTCTTCCTTACTCTCTATCGTTGTCACATGCGAAATTTTTTTCGAAATAGTCCACACCGATGTCTGGGGATCTTCTCCTTTCACTGCACCTTCGGGCCATAGATATTATGTGATCTTCGTAGATGATTACAGCCGCTTTACCTAGCTCTATCCACTTAAACAAAAATTGAACGTCCATCAAGCCTTTACCCTCTTCAAACAACAAACAGATACCCAGTTTGGAAAGAAAATAAAATGTCCTCAGTCAGATTTGGGGGGAGAGCTCACTACTTTAACTCAAACACTCCAAAATAATGGAATAAAAATTAGATATTTCCTGCCCTTTCTCTTCAGCTCAAAAATGGACCAGCTGAAAAAAAACATCGACACATAGCTGAAACAAGCCTCACACTCCTTGCTAAATCAAGTGTACCCTTGAAATATTGGTTTGATGTCTTTGAAATAACTGTGTTTCTCATAAACAGAATGCCTACACCCACCTTAAATCATATCTCACCTCTTGAAAAATTGTATCACAAAAACCCACACTACAAACTACTGAAAACCTTTGGTTGTGCCTATTTTTCTTGCTTGAGATCATACAGAATCACAAGCCTTCGCTCAACAAAATGTGTCTTTCTTGGGTATAGTCCTCTGCACAAAGGATATAAATGCCTCAGTTCCATGAAAAAAATTTATGTGTCAAAAAACGTTGTCTTTAATGAATTAAAGTTTCCTTTTCACCATGGCTTCATAAACACTCATCACCCTGAAGTACCCTCTAGAATTACACTACCATTATGGTTTAATGTGTCCTCTTACTTCCCACGAGCCTCACCTTCTTCTAGGAGCTCAAACAACAGAGATATCTCTTAAGCCACAATACCAGCATCTTCTTAATGGCCGAGTCATCACCTCCACACTACTTGAGCAACTCAAACTTTGCTCCTGCAAACAACACAATGGAAAGTGACATGTCTCAACTTGAACCTGAGTCTCCTATCAATCAAAGCATGATGTTGCACGATCAAATAGAATAAGAAGAACTGCAAATAGATGACACTTTAACTGAACCTCCTAGGCACCAAATGATGACAAGAGCTCAAGCCGGAATTTTTAGACCGAGAAACTTATCACAGGACTTCTAGATGTTTAATGTAACAAAAAAAGATAACCTCAGCATACCCACTTTAGTCGCAAAAGCAATCAACAATCATTTTTGGAAATCGACAATGGAAGAAGAAATGACCGCTCTCAGCAATAACAAAATCTGGAAATTGGTACCTTATCATCCTGAAATGAATCTCGTAGGTAATAAATGGGTCTACAAGATCAAAACAAATGCAGATGGCAGCTTTCAACGGTGTAAAGCCAGGTTAGTTGCCAAAGGATTTCATCAAACACCCGAAATTAATTTTCATCAAACCTTCAACCCAGTGATTAAGGTGTCAACTCTCAGAGTTATACTAATTTTGGCAGTCTCTAATGGTTGGCGCATTAAACAATTAGATGTGAATAATACCTTCCTAAATGAGGAATTGAAAGAAACGGTGTGTATGAAGCAATCTAAAGGATTTGAAGACTCTATACATCCTAATCATGTTTGTCAACTCAACAAAGCACTCTATGGACTCAAGCAAACACCAAGAGCTTGGTTTAATAAGCTCAAATCCACTTTACTCAAATGGGGCTTTAAAAATTCTCAAGCAGATACTTCATTCTTCTTCCTTGTTATTGAAGCCATTAAAATCTTCATAATAATTTACGTTGACGATATAATTATGACAGGAAACAAGCCCGAAAGAATGCGGAGATTTATCATTCAACTCTCTATCTTATTTGCACTGAATGACCTAGGTGAGCTTCATCTTTTCCTTATAATTGAAGCAAAACATGATGAAATTGGACTTTTCCTTGCGCAAATAAAATACACTGAAGAACTCCTCAAACGAAACAATATGCACTCTTCAAAACCTTGTTCGACCCCAGCAGTCGTTGGAAGCAATTTGTCTGCAGAGGAAGGACATGAGTTGTCTGATCTAATTCCTTAGAGGAAAATTATCAGTTCCCTTCAATACTCGACTCATACAAGACCGAATATCTCATTCATCGTCAACAAATTCAGTCAATTTATGCAAAAACTTATCAATCTTCACATGAAAGCACTGAAAAAAGTGCTTAGATATATGAAAGGAACGACTAAAATCTAACTTCACATCAAACCCAGTAATAGATTGACCATTTTTGGATACTCTAATGTCAACTGGGTTTGCTCAAAAGATGATCGATGCTCAACCTCAGGTTACTGTGTCTATTTTGGAGACAATCTAGTATCTTGGAGCTCAAAAAAACAGAATGTTGTCTCAAGATCAAGTGCAGAATCCGAATACAGGGCTCTAGCTCACATATCTTATGAAATTGTTCAGTTAGAGTCCTTACTCAAATAAATAAATCTTGTCATTCCACAAACCTCCATCTCTTAGTGTGATAACATGAGCGCCACAGCTCTTACAAGCAATCTGATTTTCATTCACGAACCAAGCATATTGAAGTAGATATCCACTTCATTCGTGACAAAGTGTTAAGAGGAGTTCTCGACATCAAATATGTGCCTTCCTGCGATCAGACTGCAGATTGCTTCACCAAAGCACTGTCACAATCACAAGTCAAGTATTTTATAGAGAAATTTGGTCTCACTCGGCAACTACTTGTGAAGAACAACTGGAAACAGTCGACTCAAGAAAACAAGTGTGCCAACTTATCCAGATCAACGAAAAGTCTCAGTCAGCATGCCAACTCATCCCACAACTCCCAGACAAACACACATGGCCGATAACTGGAACACAATCGTCCTCATGATATAACAGAATCGTCCCTCACTGAAAACTGTTAAAGTTGCATAGATTTTCTGGTTTCTTCTGCGTTAATTGACAGTGAAAGTTTGTTGTTTTTCTTCTGTTGTTCTTGTGTTCATCCTTATTTGCCTGTAAAGAGCTGTAAAACTCTATAAATGTATCATCACCACTAAGAAAATTACTATGAATGAAAATCAAGCTGCTGTGAATTGTCCAGCTTTCATATCAATCGAGACAACCTATTTTCTTAACTTGGTATCAGAGCCAGAAAATGACAAAAGAGAACAGCAACTCCTTAACCTTAAACCCAATACCTCAAAAAATTTAAACTTTGTCTAGCAGCTCAATGAGCTTTGTGTGTACTCTAAAACTCAATCACGACAACTACCTCCTCTGAAAAAATTTGGTACTTTCAATTATAAGAGGAAACAAACTCGAAGGTTTCCTCACTGGTGCCAAATCAACCCCACCAGAATACACAGAAAGAATTGTAGAAGCAAGCACTGAAGTTGAAATCATAATGAATCTAGAATTTGAAGACTGGTTTGCACAAGATTAAATGCTACTGGGTTAGCTTTACAGCTCGATTGAAACAAACATAACCTTACAATTGATGGGGCACTCAATATCAAAACTCCTATGGAATGGAATCTGGGATCTCTTTGCAGTAAAAACACGAGCAAATATAATTTATTACAAAAGGAAATTCGTTAAAATACAAAAGACCAACTTGAAGATGGAAGAATACCTCAAATCCATCAAAAGAATTGTTGATAACCTTGCCCTAGCAGGACACCCTATTACAATGGAAGATCTCACCTCTTAAGTTCTTGTTGGCTTAGATTCCTCTGAATACAACCCACTTGTGTGCCAAATCATGAAAAAAAAAAGTATAAGTTGGGTCGAACTTCAATCTCAACTGCTCAACTATGAAAGACGATTGGAACAACTCAACATAACAACGGTCGCTCTAAACCTTTGAAGTCTCTCAGCATATTTCTCTAGCATCAGAAATAATAGAACTCATCAGAATTCACCTTCTCAATCGATTAACAGAGGAGGAGGATGCAACAGCCCCTTTAACAGAGGAGGTCATCACAACTCCAGAAGAGGAGTAAGACTCAGTGGTAACTCAAGACCAATCTGCCAAGTGTGTGGAAAATTTGGACACACTGCCGCTCATTGCTATTACCGCTATGACAACAGCTACATGGGAACCATCTCAGAAAACTTCCTAAATGTCTATCAAAGCTCAACTTTTTCGACCACTTCTGAAGACAACCTTGAAGATCCACTTTGTTATGTTGACAGTGGTACTAACAATCATGTAACTGGAACAGAAAATTAAACCTAAACAAAGTGCTACATGTACCAAAAATTAATAAGAATTTACTAAGTGTTTCTCAACTTACCTCTTCTAATAATGTTGAAGTTATCTTTAACTCATCCTCTTGTTTTATGAAGGACAAAGCCACAGGCAAGGTGCTGCTGCTAGGGAAGCTTAAAAACGGCTTATACTGTTTGGGCTCATCAAGACCAACTTCTCTTTATCATCCTTCCTGTCAAGCCTTCATCACTAGCAAAAACAACCAAACCCCTTAATCAAGAACACTGATGTGGCATAGAAGACTCGGACATCCATCTTTAAAAACCTTATATGTCATCTTAAAAATATGTAATGAATCATTTAAGTTCAATGAAAATATCTTTTGTGATGCATGTCAACTGGGCAAGTCCCATTTTCTTCCTTACTCTTTGTCTTTATCACATATAAAAAGACCCTTCGAAATTATTCATACCGATGTTTGGGGATCATCTACTCTCCATTCACCCTCAGACCATAGGTATTATGTAATTTCATTGACGATTACAGTCGGTTCACTTGGCTTTATCCACTGAAACAAAAATCAGAAGTTTTTCAGGCCTTTACTTTGTTCAAGCACCAAACAGAAACCCAGTTTGGAAAGAAAATAAAGTGTCTTTAATCAGACATGGGAGGAGAATTCATTGGCCTGGCCTAGACTCTTCAAAATAATGGAATTAATATTAGATACTCATGTCCCTACTCATCAGCTCAAAACGGACGAGCTGAAAGAAAACATTGGCATATAACTGAAATCAGTCTCACTCTCCTTACCAAGTCGGTGTGCCATTGAAATATTGGCTTAATGCTTTTGAAATAGTCATATTCCTGATTAATAGAATGCCTACACCAATCTTGAATCAGTCCTTACCACTTGAAAAGCTTTACCACAAAAAACCTAACTACAAACAACTAAAGACCTTTGGGTGTGCCTATTTTCCTTGCCTACGACCATATCAAAGTCATAAGCTTACATTCCACTAAAAAAAAATGTGTTTTTTTTTGTTACAGTTCTCTACACAAAGGATACAAATGTCTCAGCTCTACCGGCAAGATATATGTATCCATAAATGTTGTCTTCAATGAACTTGAATTCCCTTATCACCATGGTTTCACGAAAACACATCAACGCGAAACTGTCTCTAGAGTCACATTACCTTCCTAGCTGAATATATATTCTAACCCTACATCTCCTTTCCCAGGAAGGTTAAGCAGACAAGTCGTTGAAGAAACTCTAGCATCAGCTTCCTCCCCTATGGTAGAGTCCTCACTGCAACACTCACCAAGAGATCCTCCGACTAGTGATAATTTGTTACAAGAAGAACTGGTGTCTTCTCCTAGTCAGAGCATAACACTATCAGATCAAGAAGAAGAGAGAGTACAAGCTGAAAATACATTGACAAAAGCACCAAGATACCAGATGATGACCAGAACTCAAGCAGAGATATTTATACCGAGGAACCTGCCACAAGACTTCTAACTATTCAAAGCAGTCATGGTAAGAGATCTTACAACACCTACTTCGATCATTGAAGCAACCAAAATTCCCCACTGGAATTGGCCATGGAAGAAGAAATGTCTGCCCTCAGGAACAATCAAACATGTAAGCTGGTTCCTCATCATCCTAAAATAAACCTGGTTGGCAACAAATGGGTTTATAAAATCAAGACCAACACCGATGAAAGTTTTCAACAGTGTAAAGCTAGATTAGTGGCAAAAGGTTTTTATCAAACACCTGGAATAAACTTCCATCAAACCTTCAGCCCAATAATTAAGGCATCAATGCTTCGAGTGATTTTGGTTTTAGCAGTAACAACTTGGTGAAATATCAAACAGTTGGATGTGAATAATGCATTCCTAAATCGAGAATTAAAAGAGACGATTTTCATGAAGCAACCTGAAGGCTTCGAATATCGCAAATACCCTAACTATGTTTGTCAACTCAATAAAGCTCTCTATGGACTCAAGCAAGTTCCAAGAGCATGGTTTGACAAGCTCAAATCCTCACTGCTCAAAATGAGGCTTCAAAAACTCACAAGCAGATACATCTCTCTTTTTCTTCCTTTTAGAGACAACTAAAATCTTCATCCTAATCTATGTTGATGATATAATTGTTACAAGGAACAGACCAGAGATGATGCTAAGTGTCATCAACCAACTTCATAATTTATTTGCACTCAAAGATCTTGGAGACATTCATCTCTTCCTCGGCATCGAAGCAATACGGGATGACACTGGTCTCTTCCTTACTCAAACAAAATACATTGAAGAACTTCTTAAAAGAAGCAACATGCTATCTGCTAAATTGTGTCCGACACCGACAGTAATCGGCAATAACTTATCCACTGGAGAAGGGAAAAAACTGAAAGATCCAACTTCTAATCAGAAAATGATAGGATCTCTTCAATATTTAACTCACACAAGGCCATATATATCGTCCATTGTCAACAAACTTAGCCAACTCATGCAAAAACTAACTGATCTTTACATGAAAGCCTTGAAAAGAGTTCTTCGATTTATAAAAGGAATGACTGATGTCAGACTCCATATGAAACCCAGTGACAGACTAAACATTGTTGGGTATTCGGATGCCGACTGGGCCTGCTCAAAGGACGATCGCCGCTCAACCTCAGGTTATTACATCTATCTTGGAGAGAATTTGATCTCTTGGAGTTCAAAGAAGTAGAATGTTGTATCAAGGTCAAGTTTCGAATATGAGTACAGGGCCTTGGTGCATCTTGCTTGTGAAATCACCTGGCTGGAGTCCTTACTAAAAGAGATAAACATCACTACTCTACAAACTCCGATAGCCTGGTGCGATAATATGAGTACCACGATTCTCGCTAGCAATCCTGTTTTTCATTCACAAACCAAACATATTGAAGTTGATGTTCACTTCGTTCACGACAAAGTGACAAAAGGAGCTCCCGATATTAGATACGTGCCCTAATGCGATCAGATCATCGATTGCTTCACCAAGGCTCTGTTATAAATACGGGTTAAGTATTTCAGGAAAAAACTTGGACTGGTTCATTTACCGCTTCCCTTAACAAGTTTGAGGGGGAATGTGAAGAACAACTGGCAATAGTCGACTCAAGAAGACAAGTGTGCCAACTTGTCCAGATCAGCGAAAAGTCCCAGTCAGCATGCCAACTCATCCCACAACTCCCAGACAAACATGCATGGCCGACAATTGGAATGCAATCATCCTCCTGATAGAATAAAATCGTCCCTCACTGAAAACCGTTAAAGCTGCATATATTTTCTGGTTTCTTCCGCGTTAATTGATAATGAAAGTCTGTTATTTTTCTTTTATTGTTCTTGTGTTCATCCTTGTTTACCTGTAAAGAGCTGTTTAGCTCTATAAATGTATCACCACCACTAACAAAATTACTATGAATGAAAACTAAGCTGTTGTGATTTGTCCAACTTTCATATCAACCGAGAAAACTTGTTTTCTTAACTCTGCTTCACTTGACAAGTTTAATGGGGAATGTGAAGAATGTTGCTCTGTTCTCTAATTGCCACCATCAGCAATCCAATGCAACTAAGTGTGCAAACTTGTCCAGATCAGCAAAAAATCCTAGTCAGTCATCCAATTCAACACTGACCTTCAAGACAAAAAACGCATGACCGACAACTGAAAAAGAAGAACCGTAATCGTCCCTTCCTACCAAGCACTCTGATGTCCTTTTCTTTTCTGCATTTTTAGTTTTGATCCTCTATAAGGATGTTTGCTTATTTGTTTCCTCTCCTATGTTGATTGGCTCCTTTGTAAAGAGCAGCTCATGCTCTATAAATTTATAACTTCTTGTTATCAGAACATCTATCAAAAACAAAGTTGTGAAGTGTCCAGTTTGATTAACTCAAAAAATAATTTGTTAATTTTCTTAACTATTGGAGGAATAGAAGACGTTCAAGTTGTTGTGAATCCAGAATATAGAGAATGGTTTGCTCATGATCAAAATCTTCTTAGTTGAATTTATAACTTGATAGAACCTCTTGTAGCCTCAGAATTAATATGCTATGAAACCTTTAGACAACTTTGGGATACAATCAATGATTTGTTTGAAGTAAAAACTAGATCTTGTATGGTTTTCTGCAAGAGAAAATTTGTGAAAATGCAAAATGACAACATGAAGATGGAAAAGTATTTGAAAACAATGAATAACTTAGTTAAAAATTATGGACTAGCAAGTCACCTAGTATCACTTAAATAGCTGACCATTTAGATCTTGGCTGGACTAGACTCACAAGCCTTCAGTGTGTCAAATCAATGAGAAAAAGAGCATAAGTTGGGTTGAGCTCCAATCAAAGCTACTTAGTTTTGAGAGAAGATTGGAACAACTCAATGTTGGAATTATAACGATTAAATCTTAGACAACCAATAGCAAATTATGCAAACTCAATAAGCTATAATCATGAGAACAAAAACTTGAGCAAATTGGGAAATCGTTTTCAATGTGGAAAAAATGCTAACAACAACAATAGATGAGGAAAATGTTATCGAGACAGCGGTACCAAAGGTGCAAATGGTAACAAACCAATACGCCAAGTCTGTGGTAGAATTGGATATATAGTAATTTGTGACAAAAAGTATCTGATGTGTCTTATTTTTATCTTAATTTTAATATCCCTATAACTTAAATTTAAAATAAATTGTAAATGAATTTTGAGTTAAAAATTAATTTATCAGTTAAATTTTTATTTAGATTAAATTGTCGAAGAAAAGAGGAAAAATTAGCTGAAAAGAGAAGAAGAAGAAGAAGCAGAAAGCTCGTACCATAGAAGTCCGAACCCAAATATTCAACAATTCATCCCAACAGCCACATGAAACCAAAAAAGAAAAAAAAAAATTCGAAATCAGAATAGGAAAAAAATTTAAAAAGAAGAAGAAAAAAGGGGGAACGAAAAAGAAAATAGAGAGGCGTGTCAAAGGGAGATCTTTTCTTTGGCAGCCACCTATTGAAGAGAAGCAACTAACGAGAAAAAAATATATACATAGAGACAGGGAGAGAGAGAGAGAGCTTGGCAGAAGAGGGAACTGGTAGAGTAAGTGGAAGCGACGCAGAAGCGGAGCGCGACCTGAAACGATCTGGTGGAAGGCAGAACTAGTCGAACCGATTGAGGACGGGGAAACTAAAGCAGAAGTAATTGCAGAGAGCCAGGGGGAGAATCTGAGGAAAATATTCAAGTAATTTAATTTTTTTTTTTCAATTTGCATTGTTTTGGGATAAAAGTAAATTATTTTTTTATAAATTTGAATGCTAGTTTTTGAAATTTTTTATAAATTTATTTTTTATTATTACATGATTAAATTTCTTGAAAAATATAATTATCGTTGCTCAATCTAATATGTCTTGCTATTTTTCTTTACTTTAATAATTTACGTGGTCTGAATCAAAAAATAAATTTGTAATTTAATTTTTAGTTTTTTTATTATTATAATTTAATAGTATTGAACTTAATTAGGTAATGAGAATTAAACAACTCATAACTTTATTTGTTATTGATGGTTTTAGAGTAATGAGAATAAAATTTCATCAATTACACATAATTGTTAAGTATTAATTGCGATTTAAACATGATTAATATAATCGAGTTAACGTGGATTAATCGAATTATTACAAATTTAATTGAATCAAATTAATTATTTTTTATGAAATGTTAGTAGTTTTTAATTGATAGATATAGAAAATATTAGAAAGGAAACCAAAAATATATTAAGATAATTCGACCATTACAAACTAGATTAAATCGTCTGTAAAATAAAAATGCGAATATACCAAAATTTAGGTGAAATCAATACTCTGATGTGTTTTTATTGATAATTTTTTGTAAATTTAATTATTGATTAAATTATTTAAAAAAATTTCTCATCATAAATTAAATTTTAATTTCTACAGTTTTAATACTTGATATGTAATTTATGTGAGATAATATTCTACTTATCACTCTATTATTTAATATCTTATATAATATAACTTTCTAAGTTCTAATTATAATGTTTTCTGCTGCATGCTTCTTTTTTTCTTTTCTTTTTTTTTTTTTTCTAAGCATATAATTAACTCCTTTGTAAATCTTGAATCAATAAATTGATGGATCAAAATTCCTATGCTTGAGTTAGAGATAGTAAACAGGCTGGATTGGAAGTAGGATGGGTTTTATTCAAATTTGAATATTCATTTTATGTATTTAAATTGCATCTGAATATAACCTGTGAAGAACCAGGGAGGGAGGTAGCCAGGCCGCATATGCTTCCTTCAAGGATTAACATGTATATCTCTCTCTTTTTTTTTTTTTTATTCAAACTCTGTCCTTTTCTCTCATCTTACGTTGTTTCTTTTTACTCTCTTTGTTTTCCAGTGTTAGTGTGACCGTGCCTCAGCCTGTTCGTGTGTGTGTATGTATGTATCTGTTATATATATGCATATGAGTTCAGGTTGACTGGTCGTAGTTGGCAATCAAGTTTGTGGTTCCTCGTGGATAAACTACGAAAATCCACTTACAAAAGAAAAATTACTTTTAATGCCCGCCGCAGCCACCTTTTCCACACTATTCTGCTGGCTAAACCACTCGCAGAATATCCTATTAGAATCACGAATCAGCTTGGACGATTTGACTTTTTCAACACCAGACTTTGCAGTGGTTTTTCAGCATAAGCAAACTGCCGTTAAAGATCAAAAGGCTCTTTTTTCCTTAGACAGAGAGATTATATTCAACTACATGGTTGATACAAAATATTAACTTTATTGAACACATAAAATTTGTTGTTTTGTGTGTATATTATGAGTTAGTAATAACTTAATTATAATGTTTTATATACAACCAAAAAATTATAATTAAATTGAATTAAATTTCAAAGATTTTATTATGTTTACAAGAGAATAAATATTTTATAACGATTAAATTTTTTTAATTAATAACTATAAAAAAAATTAAAAACCAAACTGAACTATTTAAAAAAAAAAAACATGACAATTATATTATAAATGATTATCATAAAAGAAAATTAACTAAATATTATACAATGATCGATTGTATGTATTTAAAAAAAAAATGATTTGTCATTATATTTTGTTCTAACCGATGCTGCAGATAATCATTAGATCTGGATATACAGTAAGTAATACGTGTTTGTAAGTGATTGACCTTTGAATTTCTTGTTTGTACTCTGTCCTCCATCCTATGTATAATTTACTTACATAAATATTACTCGAAAAGTATTTATTGGGGAAGAATTCACCACTGAAATAATAAGATACAACATATAATTTGTTGACATTTAACGGATAACTTATACATTTTATTATAATTTTCATACAAAAAATTTGAAGTTAAATCCGGAATTTATTAGAATTAGAGGCGTCCGCAATCATATTTGGCATGAGCAGTTGGGTTGCGGAAGAGCAGAGCCATGAAAATCATAATAAAGATTTTCTTAATTAACGAGGAAGTATCAAGCAACGAGCCAACAAGATAGGTTTGTGTAGACAGCCAAACCAGTCTCATCCTTCTTTCTTTTATATACTCGTCCAAAGCTTCTTCAATCTTTTGTTTTGCACCAAGCTTTCCTGCCAAACACCTCGCTAACACCACTGCGTCTTCCATGGCTGCGGAGCCACCTTGACCTAAAAATGGACCCATCACGTGCATTGCATCTCCCGCCACTGTTACCGTCCCTTTCCGAAAGTTTCCCAACAGCACCTCCCATGGTGACCTATATCTCAAGCGAGTGAGCGATAATGAATTTAGATCACACCTTTTGACTATCTCTATTCTTTCTGCTGGAAATTTGTGCTCGATTAATGTTTCTATAGCCATTTTTTGTATCAGCTCCGGATCATGTGCCACTTTTGCAAGATCTATAGTCGAAACTCATAAACAAAAACATGATTCAGAGATTTTGATCGATTGTTTTTAAACATGTAGAGATTGAAATTTAACAATAATTACCGGTAGGATTCCATTTGTGAAGTAAGAACCAATAGAGTAGGTGATCGTTGAGAGGAACTCCTCCCGACATGGTGTTGCCCCTTCTAATTCTTACGCCCTCAATGGGCAATCCGTGGCGGTTTGCAAACTCTGTAAGACCTCTCACAGCCAATGAACTGAATACCTTTTTTGGCTTTAGTCCCAGAAAGTCACCTATTACTGAATTGGCCCCATCACATCCGATCAAAACCTATTTATATATATCCAGGTGTGGAATTAATTAATGTTAAATATACACATTTAAGAAAATATGTTTTCTGTTGTATGTGTATTACAGTATATGTGTATATAATATATATATACCTTGGCTCTAATGGTTGTTCCATCTTTGAGGTGAAGAATAGGGTAGGAAGACAAAGGGTCCAACTCCACTGAAACGATTTGTGAATTAAAGCGAATGGTGCCAGATGGAAGATGATTGGCGAGTGCTTTGACTAGATCACTCCGTTTCAGGCACCGACCTTCCCCAACTCTGACAATATATGTAGTTTATGTCAAATAATATCCTCTTAAAAACATAATCTTCAACGAAAAATGAAAAGCTTATATATATATATGTACTGTATATGGGCTTGTCAACGTACGAGGTAAGCGAAAAAGTTGATTCACGCCGCTTGCCGTTGTGAAGCGATACATCCCTTACCCTGTTTTCGTATATACAATTGTGGGTGTTAAATATTGTATACCCATCTTTTCGAGAAAAAAAAAAAATTGTGTATTCATAATTCATATGTTTTACAGAAAGATAAGAAAAGAGACCAAAGGTGGAGCATGATATATATATATATATATGCGTATCTGTATGTATATGTATATGTATATGTTTAGAGAGAGAGAGCGAGAGAGATATACCCGAGAAGTGGGACGGCAGTTGGGCGGAGATCAGAGCCAACACCAAGTTGGTCAAGAGCTCGCCACCCATTTGGGAAGACACCGATGGCAGATCCCGTCGCACGAACACATTCTGCTCTTTCCAGAATCACACTCTTTATCCCTTTCCTGCATCCCAGTTAAGTAATTATACATATTATATATATATATATTGAGTTTCAATTTTTATAAAACGTTAAATATTTTTTATATATTAAAAATAATTATAAGAAACCTGTGAAGAGCCAAAGCAGTTGCCAGACCGCATATGCCACCACCTGCTATTACTATCTCAATCTCTTCCATTTCTTCCTCCTCTTTCCTTTTGCCAATTATACTTACCGATCTTTCTTTTCTTCTTCAGTAATTATCAACAAAACTGTGTACTTTGCGGAGGCGTCCTTGGGTGCATATATACATATATATATATATATATATATACGTGTGTGTGTATAAAACCAGGTTGACTTGTCGTCACCTGTCTTTGATTGTGGAGACTTTTCCCATTTCCTTGTCAAGCAAACAAAGCTTTGTTGGCCAAAGGAAAAAGCTTGAGTCCCTTCACGTAGACTATAATAAAAAAAAAAAGAAATTGTAATAAATCCGGATCTGATGACAAAAATTAATTGTGATAAATTGATTACTCAAAATTCTTATATTTAAATCAGAGATAATAAACAGGCTGGATTGGATCCAGGGTGGGTTATATTCACTTTGAACACAATTTACTTGAATTTTAATTTTACGTATTGAAATTGCATATGAATATAACACGTGGTAAGCCAAGGCAGTAGTAGTAAGGCCGCACATGCCGCCTCCGACAATTACTATCTCTATCTCTTCCATTTTTCTTTCTCCTCTTTCTTTATTCTTATTTTTTTTACTCTCTGTTTTTCAGTGCCGGTGGCGAACATGTCTCAGTCTCTATGACAGGTTGACCGGTGTCGTTTTTCTTGGCAGTCAAGTTTGTGGGTCCCCGGAGATAAACTACAAAAATATACAAAACCGCCGATAAAATATATATAAGAAGGTATAGTTACAGAGTACTTTTAACGGCGATCATTGGAAAATGCTGCAATTAAACCGCCACTAAGTAACATAGACCCGTAATGCTTTATTTTCAATTGAAGATTTTACTTTAATAAAACAGTAATAAAATTAAATTAAATTTTAATAAATTTATTATGTTTATGATGGTCAAATTAAAATAATATTTTATGATAATTAAATAATCACAAATTAAAAACTGAAACCAATCTATGTTTCTTGAAAATAAAAACATAAAGATTGTATTACAAATGATTTTCATAAAAGAAAACTAAGTAAATAATTTGTGAGGGTATTATAAAATGATCGATTGTACGTAATTTTAAAAAAAAAATGATTATGTCATTATATTTTGTTCTACCTGATGTTGCAGATAATTGTTAGATCTGGATATACAGTAAGTAATACGTGTTTGTAAGCAATTGACTTCTTTCTCCTCTGTCCTCCGTTCTATACGTGTTTGTAAGCAATTGACTTCTTTCTCCTCTGTCCTCCATTCTATATATATAATATTATATGTGCGTGATGAGAAAACCGATGCATTTAATATTTATTTATGACTATGTTTTTATTTTCCCATTTTTACGCTTACTAATTTTCTCTTTTCTTCCTGGGTAATACTTCCAGAAGCTACTTCCTCCTAACTTTTATGATTCAATCTCAAACATTCCGATATAACCCAGATGATTAATTCAGAAAGGAGCAAAAATGAATTTGAAGAAGATGCATTTTAATATTAAGGCTTTTAAAAAATGGCTCTATAGAATGGAACACAGGTGAAATTCCAAGCACAGCAAGCGCAAAAGGAATAACTAGTAGAAATGAGATTGATGTACAATTTTAATGCATTAGAGGATTGAGTATCTTGGATCCAGGATACAGGCGCTAGTAAAGTGAATTAGATCATTCATGTTTTTTAATCAGAGGGTTGGAGCTCTTTCGGCGGATCCGGCGAGGACAGTGAGCAAGTTGTTGCCGAAGGGATCGCTGAGATGTTTGGCAAGGTTCTCCACTGGACCCTCTCCGGTAACGTAGGCTTGGAAGTAGAAACCAAGCATGGCGAACATTGCCAGTCTGCCATTTTTTATTTCCTTCACCTTGAGCAGTGCAGCCTGGTCTGGGTCCTTGGCTAATCCCAGTGGGTCAAATGGACCACCTGGGTGCAGCTTGTCCTCCAAGTCCTGGAATTTCAAACACAAAACAATCAATTAATTGATCTATCTGGGTTCAGTTGCTAATCATGAAATTAGAACACAGAAAATTATATATATATATATATGTAATGAGATTATACATACCAAGCCATTGATGATTCTGTAGTATTCAGCACCGCCAACAAGAACGATTTCAGCAATGACCGCAACGATCAGGTTGATGGGAATGTTCTTTCCGAAGTAGTTCAATGTGTTGCCGTCAAGCAGCAAAGCTCCAGTCTGCATTATTTATTCATTTATTTATTCATATCCATATGTATATAATGAATGCATGTGAACAGAGAAGAAACAAACAGCCAGTTTGATTAAATTCCCATTTCATTTCTAGTTAAGTAGCTGATATCAATCGACGTGTAAGAATTTATTAAACAATTGATTACAGCCAATTATTTTAGAACTTAAACAAAAAAAGTCTCGTGCAATTTCATATAAATTCAAATTTTAACATATAATTTCAAAAGTATTATTCTACATATATTCAACAAAAATTCTAAATTTGTTTGAAATATATAGCTCTAGTGTGGGAATTTAACCAAATTGAAAGTATTTATGTAAAGCAAAAGACTAACCTTGAACCAAACGGCTTCAGGCCCACAGTTGGCACCAAATTTGTTGAAGGCTTCCGGGATGATGAAGCCGGCTGCACCTAACATTGCCCATCTCGCGTGGATCAACTCGTATGCTTGGTATCTGCGTTCAAACCACCATTGTTTCACCAGGATGACACAGACAAAAACTAATATACATATGTATAGTGGTCTATATGTCTGCGTCTATATATGCATATGTGTGTGTGTGTGTAATATATATATATATATATATATCAGTTATAAATATTAACGTACTTGCTGAAATCTTCTGGCTTCTTGCTGAGCCCAAAAGGATCATACCCGTAACTGCATAGCCATGAAAGATTGAAAATTAGAAACAAAACCAGGATTTCATGGTTGAAACAATGAATTAGAAAGCTGTTTTGTGAGTGAACGAAAGCGTATCTTACTCTCCAGGAACTTCACCGGTCAAGTACTCGGGAATCTCCGATCTGTCCAACAGACCCTCCGGCAAGAAAATCCTTCTGTCAGGCCCTGCAACCCGACCACGAAAGATTAAATTTTGACACTCCATGAAATAGTAAAAGGAGTCGTGAGAAATGTGTACGTACCGTACCACTTGGCGAGCTCATCATTAGCCGGGGAGACGGCGGCAGGTTTGGACTTGGGCGGCGGAGCAGCCTTCTTCTTGGAGAACAGAGCAACAGTCTTGAAGGTTGCAGGGGTTGATGGAGACGGAGCAGAAGACCTTGAAGCGCCACTGAAGTTAAGAGGGTTTCCGAGCATCTCAGAGACGCCGAGGGAAGCAGCGGCTGTGGATGCCGCCAGTGACGCCATTTTGGTTCGCTGTTGAGATTGAAATGAAGAAGAAGATGGAGATGAAGATGATAATGAAGAAGAATAGAGAAGCAAAGAGAGGGAGAAGATAGTAGTATAAAAGAGCTAAGAGGTGGTGAATGCGGACATGGCAATTTGGATTGTGGCCGATGGGGTTTGGGATTGTTTGGCTGTGAAGGATCTGTAATCTGATGCTGCAATGTGATAGGCTGCGGTTGGTTACGTGGCAGATTGTGATGCTGATGTGGGATTTGTTTGGATTTCTTCTCAATCCTCATTTCGCTTGAGGGTTTGGGATTGGATAAAACAATACTACTTTTTTTTTTTTTTTTAATTGGGTTTTGTGGTTGTTATTGGCTTCAGCTTTCAGACAGAAGGAAACAGGAGAGAGATGAAATAATTAGGAAGAATTAGAGGAGTTAGGCCATGGGTGAATCCTTCCAACCTATCAAATTATGTCTTAGAGTGAAATTAAATACAAGATTATGAATGAAACGTTGCTATTATTTCCAACATTTTATATCAATTTACCTGTAAAAAATCACTGTGGAGGCATAATATTTATCAAGGCATCAGAGAATTTCCCCTATCAGCTTTAGTTTAATGTAGAAGTAACAAAAGGAAGGAAAAAGCAAAACATGTATAACTTGGAGAAATGCCATGTATCAACAGCAAATTCCCCTTCCCATAAAGGAATGTGGCAAATTGTCCTCAAGACGGGAGGTCAGATATTCTAATATAACATCCAAGGTTACATTCCACATTTAGATCAAATTCTTCCCAGGTACACGACTATAAGTAGTTCCTATGAAGGCAACTGTACAGAGGAGCTGTACCCAAATCAATTCATCTTCTCCACTTGTCAATTTCCCTTGAAGTTGCCCTCACTAGCTCCTTTGTATTAGTGACAAGGACATCAATAATAGCATTGATATCATCCCTAGAAACACCAAGCAAAGCATTTTAGTTGAGAGCGGGAGAGAACTAAGCATAGCTAAAACTTTGATCCACTTCAAAGAAGTGAGCTTTCTTATATGAAGAATGTGATTTCTCCGGTGCAAAGATAAGGAAAAGTAATCAAAAAAATCCACCTACTGTGTAGGAAGTCTTTGTGAACGATGAAATAGCTGCCCCACATTAGAATATGTGTAATTCTCGTCACGAGCAATGCCCTTCCCGACACCATAACCAATTCCTATACCAACCCCACATCCAGCTCCAAATCCAAAGCCAACTTGTATGCCAGGAATCCCGGGACCAAATCCTGCACCTGATGAAAAAAATTATTTTGACATTCACCCATTACAAAGAGCACAGTTACAAAAATATGAAGTCATCAAACCTTATGATAAAACAAAACTGTCTAAAAGAAATACAACAGCCGTGCCAATTGTAAGGAGGAGATTACAAGGGCACTGAAATTACTAATTTGTAGTTCAAGGGTTGGTGTTAAAGACCGACATAGGCATTTACATTACCAAAAAAAATAATCAGGACATCACAACAAGCAGAGGAAAAGAACTTTAAAGGCATGGTAACTGGTGAGTGTACCAATGTGCCACATATATCCCTGTAGCCCCAAGACAATCACTAGCTATCTGCTCCAGGCCTCACCCCTTATTAAAGAGGCAAAGGCAGTTCAGGTTCACCCACTCAAGCCTATCATAACAGGACAATCCAAAGTCTGCAAAAGCGGAATTCCCTGATTTTGATGTAACAGCCTGCCACGGCGTCAAAGCTTCTCCTTCACAACAATCAACCTCACTGACTGGAGGTCGTTAGCTGCTCGTCCACTAGGGTGCAGTATCACCAACTTGATCAGCACCCCCTCCTATAAAAAGGAAGGCTCATGACAGGTATAGCATTCAATTCTTTATTTTTACATTCCTTATCATATACATCAGCCACTTAGTGACTCATCAAAAAGAAGCTAGAAATACCTTGCCTTATCATGTGCCTTGTTTCTATAGGACTACGGGTCGTTGAGAAGCTCTGCTCCAAAAATACCCCCAACAGTGATCAACGAAGCAAAAACAACAGTCTGATTAGTGCTTATTCTTGTGGGTTTGCTGATAACAATATAATGAAAAATTCCATCAGAACTGCACTCATGACAAAAACTAGTTAAACCTTTGCCTTTTCAAGCGACTTGTTCTTTGCAGGTCTACAGGTCTATGAGAAGTTCTTGTCCAAATATACCCTCAACAGTAACAAATGAATGAAAATAAGTCTGCTTATTGCTTATTCTTATGGATCTGGTGATAATAATTGTAAAAGGAATCCCAGTTGAACTTCCCGTAATGACTAAACTTATTTCATCTATGGCTTAGGCAAATACTACAGTAACTAATTTCTACAACCTCAGCCAGTTGGAATAAAGCACGATCTTCAATGAACAACAAAGACAGCTCGCTTGCACAAACGCGGCGGGGAAGGGGGGAGTCTAATAGGAACTCTGATAAATTGAGAACAAGGTCCTCCTTCCTCCTCGCGGTGACCTCGCCAGAATACTCACAAGCATCGTGTGGGATACAGAATAAAGTACATCAAAGAAAGTGGCATGGCAGTAGAGCGCTTAAACCCTTGGTAACCTGACTAAATTCACCTCAAATTGATCTAGGAAGGCAAAGGACATACTTAAATATTTAACTCAATTCAATATTTTAGGGTTCAAGAAGTGCAAGAACGCCACAATCGCATTCAAACTGACAACGGAAATTTCTCGATACGAAGGCATTTCGGAGAAACTCAATGAGACAGCCAAACACGTTTTTTAAAAAAATAAAAATGAGACCGCCATATAGACGCACAATTCATGTTCAAACGTACATGCAGAAGGAAATAAGGAACTAAATTAGCGAGAATCGGAAGAAATGAATAGAAACGAGTAAAGAAATGAGATGAAAGAATGGAAAGAAATACCCCCAAGGAGGCCGAGACCAAAGCCAAAACCACAGCCGGCGCCAAGGCCGAAGGCAGGACCTAGCTTCCCGATGTCTTTAGATTTCAGCTGTGGGAGCTTCCATAGCAATCCTTTATCGTCGTCCTTCTCATCATTTATCCCTCTCCACCAATTATTGCTCATCGCTCTCTGCTCCCACTCTTCTCTTCAGTCAGCGCTTCCCTCGCCCTTCGGCCTTCGCTAGTTCGCTTGACTTCCTGCTTTGCTCCTATGTGCCGGCTGTTGATAAGCCCTTAGATTGCTTTGAATTTAAAAGCCCAGCCCAGTGCTGTTATGTTAATAAATTTTTATTTTTGGTGTGGATGATTGTTTTCAATTAAATGAAGGAGATATCAGTGGATGTCTGATCTCTTGTAAGATTTAAAAATATTGTTAATGTAGTTAATTTTTAATTAAAAATTATTTATTATTTAATAAAAATAATTATAAAAATGTTATTATTTTAAAAAATAAAAATTATGTGTTTAATGAAATTAATTTTTAAAATTTAAAAATAAATTTTTAATAAAAATAAACTTACTTTAAAATTTTTAAAACCCAAATTATATAAAACCAAATTTTGTATTATGTTTTAAATTCATATGCACTCAACTTGAATTATTTTTTTTATTGAGTTCAAAATATTATTATGCTTATAATATAACATACTTTAGAACATGACATATTATTAAAATTACCACCAACCTCATATTAGAATTTTCTTTTTTTTTGTAGCCCATATTATAATTTTTTATATATAAAATAATGTTAGGCCTCATTTTAATTTATTGTAACTATTCTAATTAATTAAAAAAAATTTAATCGCAAGGAACATTTTTCTAATGTAATAATACGTTAAATTCAATTAAATTTAATCAATTTGTCATAATAACACATTGCGTTAGTTATTTAGTTTAACTATACTTAAAAAATGTGAATTATACATTATCAATAAAATTTAAATACGTAACTTTCAAATAAAACACATAAATCATAATCATTAAGTCACTGCATGATGGGTAAATGCGTAGTATAATTGAAAAGCTTATAAAATGGACTGTGCATGTTGTAATTTAAAAGTTTATTAAACCATATTCTGTCCAATATGTCACAAACCAACACAATCCTAATCCACAAATGTAACGCCCAACAATTTTATTCCGAGGCATTAATATTTCTCATCACTAAACATCAATGTTTCATCCCATTCAATACAAAACAACCAATTTATATTCTAATTACTCATCAGACATGTCCTTATATCTATAAGAATTTTTAGAGGATCAATCCTCTCTCACTAGCAATCTCCCTTACAGTTATTGATATTTAAATACAATATATATTGATATGGTGTGTGTAAACGTTTATATGTATAAAAAAATTAGCCTCCTACGTGCATCCATGCCAACACCTATGCATTATACTCCCTCGACAATACTGCAGCCTCTAGGTTCTCCTTATCTTCATCTAGAAATAACAGGTGATGAGCAACTACAAGTCCAGTAAAATAATTCTTAAACTAAAATTTCAACATCGCAATTAGTTAAAGTTCTCTATTAACTCAGTTACTTTTGCCCATTCCTAACCCTTTGAAGACTCTCTATTGTCCAACCTCGTCCTACTTCATCAAGGTATCAATTCGCTCTTAATTAGTATGCGAGAAACACTATGTCAGCTAAAAATAAAATATAGCAACCTTCTCCTTCACCAAACACAAAATAGACCCAACCTTTCTAAGCACTGCTAAACCCCCACCCAAGAGACAAATCACTCTATCAACAACCCGACTTGACCTTCTACCACTAAGTTGGCTGACTGTACTACTAACCAGTATGTAAGATAATCCCGTCCCTGTACTGACAACACATCCACTCAATCCTCCATCTTGACTTTCATAAAAATGCAACCTATACATTACTGACCACCCCATGGCCACACACGCACACCTACTCGCCTATTTCGGCTCTGCAGAAACAAATAAAAACAGTCACTACAGATTAGGCACTTCACTGGCCACTCACCTCGTCACTCACCTATCCGGCTTATCGGCATACCATGCCACCATCTCGAACCCACTTGGCCAAGCTACTGGCCCCTCACAATCACAGAATCCAATACCAGCTTTCTAGTTTATGGAAGTGCCTTTGTTACACCTCATAACCAACTACCAGGTGACCACACATATGGTGGATTGTAATATATGCATAACACACAGCGGAAGATAAAAATAATTTAATCTGATCTATTTGTACTTAAAAATTATATTGCATGTCAAAAATTAAATCTAAAACATACCTGAAAACGAGTTCTTAAATTAAAATTGTTTGAAAACACGAACAGTCTATGCGTATCCACACTGAAAGTAACATTTGTTATTCAAATCTTTGATTAACGGAACGTACGAAGAAATTAGTGTGTTTAAAATTTTCTCACAAAACTTTTAACAGAAAAATTCTCTATTTTTTTTCTGGTGTGCGCACATCCAAATTTATTTGGATTCATCCACCCTTTTTTTTCTTTTTAACACATAAATATTTACATATATATCTCATATATATATATATATATGTTTATCTTTTTTAATTATTATTATTTAATAAAATAATTTTATAAACCAATTTAATTTCAAGTTAAATTCTATAACAATCTCAATTATTATAATAGTCACATATATTATATTATTACACTAATAATATAATAACCAAAATATAAATATTAATTTTTAATTTCAAAAATAGAAAATTTAAGTTTATGTCAAATATTAATTATATTTTTGATGCTAGCAAAAAATATAATAATATTATATTTAAACCAAAAAAAAATTATTTATTTGATTAAATTAAAGAATTTAATTTAATTTTCAAATAATTAAAATAATTAATTTATTCAGCAAAAGTCAGAATACTCATTAACGTGCGACCCCATAGGTTCAATACTAAACCGGTAGCAAATTAATCAAACTAATTTACTAATTAAGGTTGGCATCTAGCAACACTCCTCAATGACCGAATAATATGAAATGCACAATTATTTTCAAGAACCTACTAAAGAAATATGTAATGCTTTCTTCCGTCATATTATTTCGAGTTAACCCTAAGATATAGTTTAACCGTCAAATCCTAATAGGTAATCAACTAGGTTTCATGTCAATTATAATTGACTAATGAATGACATAAGAAACTCTTTTCTTCCTTCATTCAACTGCCCTAACCAAAGTCTTAATTTAATTATTATAATAAAGACAACATACAGCTTAAACTTATTACCTAAGTTGACAGATTCCGTCTTGACCAATCACTAATTCTACAAGTATTTAATCACACTCAAAATCCTTTCAACTATAGTTCTATAACTATAGGTGTTCAGAATCAAAGTATAATAAATGACTTATTAATTACTATGATAATCTCAGGTCTAAAGAATTTCTTACATCTCATTAAAATAAGATAATATTCTATTGACAGTTTAACGTAATATTAACCATTAGAAATTTTTAATTGGGTCAATTCAATAATCATATCTCTATATGCATCATCTATATATGTAATTTAGTTAATGAAATCAACTAATCTTTATCTTATAGACACTATCACATATATATTAGTCTTACCAAATCATTAATATCACATTTTGATGATCCAACGACTAAGAACATTTTAAATTAAATTATAAAAGATTTTATTCTCATTATCAAGATCCTCATCTTGATATAAAATGTATAAATTTAATTAAGGACTTTATTACATAAATTAAACAATATGATAATAAAATACTATTGTCATATATTAAAATAAATTGTCAAATAATAATGTATTCAATATATTACACGAAAAATTGGATCGTTGACATAACACTCATATCCCCAACAATCTCTTACTTGCACTAGATCCAATTTGTCATGTACTATATTCCTAACTTCCACTTATACTTGTCAAACTCCTTTGCACCAAGAGGCTTAGTGAACAGGTCAGCTGCATTATTTTTTCCATTAACCTTTTAAATTTTAACGTCTCCACGTTCAATGATTTCTCTAATCAAGTAGTACCTACGCAGAACGTGTTTGGACTTTTGATGTGATTTCGGCTCTTTTTCTTGAGCGATCGCTTCAGTATTGTCACACAATAATAGAACTGGACCTTGTATTGAAGGAACTACACCAAGTTCAGTTAAGAACTTCTTCATCCAAACAACTTCCTTAACAGCCTCACTTGCCGCTATATATTCTGCTTCGGTCACTGAATCAGCTACCGTAGCTTGTTTAGAACTTTTCTAATTCACTGCACCACCATTTAAGGTGAACACATAACCAGATATAGATTTCTATCATTTTTATCTGAAACAAAACTTGCATCGGTATAACCTTTCAGTTTTAACTCAAATTCTCCATAAATGAGGAATTGGTCTTTAGTTCTTCTCAAGTACTTAAGAATGGTCTTTACTACTTTTCAATATTCGTCACCAGGATTTGTTTGATATCAGCTAGTCACTCCTAGTGCATAACCACATCAGGACATGTACATGTCGTGGTATACATGATAGCTCCCACTACATTAGCATACAAGATTTTATCCATTCTTTCTCTCTCTTCAGAGGTCTTAGGGCAATTATCTCTACTTAGAGTAATTCTAGTGCATATCGATAGATAGCCCCTTTTAGAATTTTCCATATTAAACATCTTTAAAATGGTGTCAATGTACATAGACTGGAAAAATTCAAGTAACTTCTTATATCTATCTCTATAGATCTTTATTCCCAATATGTAAGCTATTTCTTCCAAGTCTTTCATGGAGAACTGTTCAGATAGCCAAATCTTTGTATTTTTTAATACTGATATGTCATTCTTAATGAGTAATATATCATCTACATACAACACTAAGAAAATAATCATACTCCCACTAGCCTTTTTGTATACACAAGGTTCCTCTTCGCATCTAACAAAATTGAACTTTTCAATTATTTTGTTAAAATGAATATTCCAACTCTGAGATGCTTGCTTTAATCCATAAATGGATCTTTATAGCTTACAGACATTATCATGATCAGATAGGGATATGAAACCTTCAGGTTGTGTCATATACACATCCTCTTCCAACTCACCATTTAGAAAAGTTGTTTTCACATCCATTTGTCATATTTCATAATCATAGTATGCAGGTACAACAAGTAGAATCTGAATTGATTTGAGCATTACTATAGGGAAAAATATTTCGTCATAATCAATTCTCTCCTTTTGACGATATCCCTTAGCAACAAGACAGACTTTATAAGTCTCCACCTTTCCGTCTGCTCCAATTTTTTTCTTAAAAATTTATCTACAACTAATAGACTTTATATTCTTTGAAGTTTCAACCAAAGTGCAAATTTTATTGACCTTCATGGATTCTATTTCAGATTCCATGGCCTTTATCCATTTCTCAGAATCAGAACCTTGCATAGCCTATTCATAGATCTTAAGGTCATCATCATCATGATTAACCCATTTGTTATATCATCTTGCAGTAAAAGATTTAACATGTCTAGTGCACGACGTTGTCTACCTGACCTTCTAAGAGGTTCGTGTATAATTTGCTCACTTTGTACTGGATTAGGTTACTGTTAAATCTGATTTTGAATAGGTTCATTAACTAGTCCTTGAACAACACTTATTTCTTGAACCTCAACTATTGGAGATGACAACTTCCTTGTCATCTTCAAAATATTTAGTAAAGGTTAGTCAACTTGTTTCTCATTATCATCTTCTTGTATTGATTCACTAGTTTCTTGAACTTCATCAAGTTCAATTCTTTCACTATAATTTTCTTCAAAAAGAAATTCTCTTTCCCCAAAGGTTGATCCCCTGGCCACAAACACTTTATGGTCAGATGGGTGATAGAAATAATATCTCATTTTTTTCTTTAGGATACTCAATGAAACTGCACTTATCAGATCTTGAGTCAAGGTTATTAGTTTGTAATCTCTTAACATAAGCTGGATAACCCCAAACTTTAATGTGCTTAAGGCTCGATTTACGTCCTTTCCATATCTCATATAGTGTTGTAGAGAGTGACTTAATGTGTACTTTATTTAACAAATATGCTGCAGTTTCTAAAGTATATCTCCATAAATTAATTGGAAGATTTGTAAACCCCATCATTGATTTCACCATATCTAATAAGGTTCGATTTCCTCTTTCGGACACACCATTATGTTGTGGTGTTCCAGGAGGGGTCCATTGTGGGATAATCTCATTCTCTTTGAGATATCTAGTAAAATCATTACAGAGATATTCTCCTCCTCTGTCTGACCTTAGCACTTTAATGCATTTGTCAGTCTGTTTCTCAACTTCATTATGGAATCTTTTAAAAATTTCGAAAGACTCAGATTTATGTTTCATAAGATACACAAATTCATATCTAAACATATCATCAGTGAATATGATAAAATAAAAATTTTCTCTTCTGGCTTGAGTTTTCATTGGGCCACAAACATCAGTATAAGTATAATTCAGAAGCTCTTTCTCCATTTTCAACAAATGGAGATTTGGTCAATTTTTTTTCTAGACAAGATTCACAAGTTAGATATGATTCATAATCATATTTGTTAAGGTAACATTCCTTGTACAACTTGCTTATTCTTTTCTCCCCAATATGACCAAGCCTACAATGCCAAATATATGTATAATTTACTTGATCATCTCTTTTTCTCTTAAGACTAGAAATATGCAAAACTGAGTTTTCATTCATATCAAGTAAGACATGAATACCATGTTGGAGATAACTATTTGCATATAAATCATCACCATGATAAATAGAACAAACTCCATTATTCAAAATAATATGAAAACTATATTAGTCCAAAAAAGATATTTAAATTATATTCGAAACAAATTTAGGAACGTAATAACAATCCTCCAACAAAAGTACCTTGCCCGTAGACATCCTAAGAGAAATTGATCATACAGCTAAAGCTGCAACTTTTGCACCGTTACTAACTTGAAGATTAACTTCTCCTTTCTTCAATCTTCTATTAATCTATAGTCCCTGCAATGTATTGCAAATGTTAAAATGACTACCGGTATCTAATACCCATATAGACGGATTAATAGAAGTTAAAGAAATCATGAAAATACTTTTCATTAAGGCCTTACCTTGTTTCTTATCTTTCATAGATGCAAGATACTCCTTGCAGTTTCTCTTCCAATGCCTTTTTTTCTTGCAAAAGAAACATTCAGCATCAGATTGGTCAGATTTTGTCTTACCTTTGGGTTTAGTCACACCACCCTTAGGTATAGCGGACTTCTTGGGCTCTTTTTTACCCTTACCCTTTCTTTTAGAAGAGTTGCCAACCAACATGACAGTTCATTTCTTCTTCTCAGATATAATTTGATTCCCATAATCAATCAACATATTGAGCATCTCATAAATATCACAATCTATTTTATTCATGTTAAAATTAATAATAAATTGTGAAAAGAACTCATGTAGTGACTGCAAGATCAAATCTTGAGAAAGTTCATTACCAGTGTGCACCCTAATTTTTGAAGTTCTTCAATATGACCAATCATGTTCAAAACATCGGTCCCAACTAGAGAGTTAGCAGTCAACTTGGATCCAAACAAAGACTTAGATAACTGGTATCTAGCTGTCTTGCTTTGTGCACCATACATCTTCTTAAGATGATCGATGATTGCACGATGATCCATATCCTCATGTTTCCTCTGGAGTTCAGAACTCATAGAAGCAAGAATAATGCATTTGGCAGTAAGATAATCTGTCAAGTATTTCTGAAAATACTAAATTATGATTTGATTCTCATAATCAATCAACATATTGAGTATCTCATGAATATCACAATCTATTTTATTTATGTTAAAATTAATAATAAATTGTGAAAAGAACTCAAGTAGTGACTGCAAGATCAAATCTTGAGAAAGTTCTTTACCAGTGTGCACCTTAATTTTTGAAGTTCTTCAATAAGACCAATCATGTTCAAAACATTAGGCCCAACTGGAGAGTTAACAGTCAACTTGGATCCAAATAAAGATTTAGATAACTGGTATCTAACTGTCCTGCTTTGTGCACCATACATCTTTTTAAGATGATCGATGATTACACGAGAACAATTCTTAGATTTCGGTACTAGTTATCAAAATTTGGTCTAACTAATTTGTTGGTATCAATTATGTCATACAGTGATAGAACTGACATATTGAGAAATGTAGAATTAAGAAAAGAAAATGCAATAATATAAGAATATATTTACATATATCATAAAGAAATTGAATTTTATTTAAATGACATTCACCAAATAAATCAAATAATTTTAAGAAATTTATATTTAGTGAAATAAAAAAATCTTCTAACAATATGAATGAGCATATTGGTAGTCAAGTCGGTTCTCACACAAATTTTAAAGTTAGGTATTGTTACCAAATGTATCCCTATATAACTTACATAAATTGCTTTATACCAAATAGTCTCCTAGTTATCAGACCGTTCCTATTAGTATAGTTGAGTTCAATCATCATAACGACAAATAATTAATAAAATTTCATATTTCTCGAATAGTTCAGGCAATTGATATAAAATTGAAATAATTATTGTCATATATGCATTTTATTCAACAAATAATTTTATTTTATTCTCCAACTATAAATCTTCTAATTGTCATACTATTCTTTATAAATAAAAATAAATAAATTTATTTATTTTGATGGTAAGCTATATAATAAAATATCATAAACTCAATTTTAAATTAGATAACATAATTATTAAAATAATTATAAAAAACATAATGATCAAATCACTGATATAAAATTAATCTTGTTTAAATTATTTACATATAATTAGTCTTAATAAATTTATATCATATATAATACTTAATTCAAAATTACACAAAAGACAAACATACATGTAATAATTAAAAATTAAATATGATATATATTTACAATTAAAAATCTCAAAAATTATTGCAAATATATAGACAAAATGTTCAAAAGAAATAATTTTTCTGACTCACACATTACATACGCATATACATATATATATATATTGGTGCAGTGGGTACAGCCCCTACCCAATTTTTCTTCATTATATGTATACATAACATATACATCTATTTGGATTCATCCACCCTTTTTTTATTTTTTATTTTTAACAAATAAATATTTAATATATATCTCATATATATATTTATCGTTTTTAATTATTACTATTTAATAAAATAATTTTATAAACTAATTTAATTTTAAATTAAATTTTATAACAATTTTAATTATTATAATAGCTACACATTATATTATTATACTAATAATATAATAATCAAAATATAAATATTAATGTTTAATTTCAAAAATAAAAAAATTTAATTTATCTCAAATATTAATTATATTATCGGTGCTAGCAAAAAATATAATAATATTTTATTTAGACCAAAAATTTTATTTATTTGATTAAATTAAATTCTTTAATTTAATTCTTAAATAAGTAAAATAATTAATCTATTCAGCAAAAGTCAGAACACTCGTTAGTGTGCGACCTCATAGGTTCAACACTAAACCAGTAGCAAATTAGTCAAACTAATTTACTAATTAAGATTGGCATCTAATAACACTTTTCAATGAGTAGATAGTATAAAATGCATAATTACTTTCAAAAACCTGTTAAAGAAATATGTAATACTTCATTCTGTCATTATTGTTCCGGGTTAACCTTAGCATATAATTTAACCGTCAAATTCCAATAGATAACCAATTATATTTCATATCAATTATAATTGATTAATGAATGATATAAGAAACTCTTTTCTTCATTCATTCAACTGTTCTGTCTAATGTCTTAATTTAATCATTATAATAAATGACAACATAGAGTTTAAACTTATTACTCAAATTGACAGATTCTGTTTTGACCAATCATTAATTTTATAAGAATTTAATCATATTTAATATCCTTTCAACTACAGTTCTATGATCATAGGTGTTCAGAATCAAAGTATAATAAATGTCTTATCAATTATTATGATGATATCAGGTTTAAGAAAATTTTTACATCTTATCAAAATAAGAGAATACTCTATTGACAGTTTAAGATAATATTAACCATTAAAAATTCTTAATTGGGTTGGTTTAATGATCATATCTCCATATGCATCATCTATATATGTGATTTAGTTAATGAAGTCAACTAATATTTATCTTATAGAAACTTCACATATATATAAGTCTTACCAGATCATTAATGTCTCATTTTGATGATCCAACGACTAAAAATATTTTAAATTAAATTATTAAAAATTTTACTCTCATTATCAAGATCTCCATCTTGATGTAAAACATATAAATTTAATTAAGAACTTTATCACATAAATTAAACGATATGATAATAAAATACTATTGTCATATATTAAAATAAATTATCAAATAATAATGTATCAAATATATTATACGAATAATTGAATCGTGAGCATAACACTTATATCCTCAACAACATACAACCCCACCAACTGCGGCTACACATCGCCATCAGCCACCAGGTGGCCACACACACATACAACTTCGTCAATTTCGATTACACGTCGCCATCAGCCACCAGATTGCCACACACACATAACCTCGCCAATTTTGACTACACATCATCATCAGCCACCAGGTGGCCACACACTCAACCTCGCCAATTTTGGTTACACGTCGCCACCAGCCACCAAATGGCCACACACACACCCATACACCCTCACCGACTCCAATTCCACTCCACCCTCCATTCCCTTTAACCAATTTTTATACCTACACGGTCCCAGTACATCACACCTCCCGCACCTAACTCTACTACCATCACTGAGTTTCACTCGAATCCTTCCCCAAAATTGTCCCTATTAATCGTTTTAAGGTTGAACGATCTCAAGCAGTCAACTCCCCCTCTGCTCTCTTTACTTTTCCACTCAGAACATCACGATCAAACTTCAATGGAGCCCTAACCAATACACCTGTCGCTAACACAGAAATTTAAGTTCATAATCTGTTTACCTCTGGTTTCCATCTCTCTTAGGTTCAGTAGAATTTCTCTCCAATCTCGTTGTTTCTAGCCGGTTTCCATCACAATTTCCTGCACTCTCCTCGGCCTGTCTCCCTCTCTTCGTCTCTCCCTCTTTTTTCTTCTTCTTTCTTTTTTTTTCGTATATGAGATTTTTTTATATACTAAAAGTGATTAGATCTCAACTGTCCAAAAAGATATGAGATTTGAACCGCTCAACCCATTATTTCTAGGTCGTTACAACAAATTTATTATAATTAAATTCTGCGATATAATCATTACAACTAATAAGAATCTCTTATATTATAGAATTGTCTTATATATAACATTAATATACATATACTTATACATATATAATTTTTTTTTTTTAAAAAAAAGGAAGGAAGAAATTAGAAAAAAGTATATAAATTATTTTTTTATATTTGTTACTTTAGTTGAGACAAAATACTAACTAACTACCTAACTAACTAAAAACTAATTTATTAATTTTTCATATATCAAGATAATTTCCAGGCTTGACCGCCATTGAAATGGAATTTCTTAAGTCTTCCAAAGAACATAACAAGGATAAGGACGAATTTTCCACCATCACTCCACCTTCCCACGAGTCCGTACCATCTATCTTTGCATGTCTCGTCGTGTTTCAGTTGCCTTCCACAGCTATATCCCGTTGAGAATCCAACATTTCCATATGCGCTTCATTTAAATATTTTTTTTAAAAAAAAATTAAATTTATTTACGAATTTTTCAATTTACTTGATTGGCTAATCAACTATTAAGGAAATTAATTAATTTAATTAATTAAATTACCTTATGATTTCTAAAGTGATATTAAGAACACTGAAATTAATTGGGTCTTCCTTCATGCTTTCCCTCTCTGTAATGCAGACAAGGATGATGAAAATGGTCAAGTAAGAGAGTTCTGAAAGCATCAAACTCTTTAATATACTTCTCCCCTTTCCATTTTGACTGCTTGTTGCTTCTTTTTTCTTCTTCTTATAATCACATGTTGGCAAATATATAGTAGATGGTGGAAGATACCTGGCAACACATTTTTAGTTAGTTCGGATATACAAAAAATATGTTGTAAAATAATAGATTTCGAATACTCTTGTTGGTCTCATCATATTAGATTTTGTTATTTAATGTCAAAAACTGTCCGGAGTGATCTAAAAATTTCATTTGTATGTTAAGAACAATTTTCTATTAAAAATATCGTACTTTTTTTAGGATAAAAAAAATGAATAAATTGACTGAATTTAATCTTTTTTTAAAAAAAAATAATGTAGTATATATATAATTTTGATATAGAATAATTCTTACTATAAAGTTTAATTATTTTGATGGAATTGGCTATAATAAATAATAGCTTTAATTTGGGTTGTTGAAAATAAAAGAAAATTCTGATACCACAATAATTTTGATTCTATACTTGGCAAAATATTCTTACTAAATCTTTCAAAAGAATAAATTCTAATGGCAAAAATATATCATTAATTGACTTGAATAAGTTTCATAAATAGATTAATATATCTTTTGAAGTAACATATCAACAAATTTTGGTAATTAAGGTAGATTTTTGTTACCTGATCATCTGAGAGTCTGAAATGGTATAGAATTTCATGTGGGTAAAAACAAAATTATGATTTACAAACCAAATATTTTTTAACCAACAAAAATTTTGAAAAAAATAATCTCTCATCAAAAAATTAAGCTGATACAAATATTAAATTGCTTGGAGAGTTTGTGCTTGAAGACTCATTTTGAACAAATTAAGCCATTTATATAAATATATATGTTTGAAACATTTTATCCTTTTAGAATATGTAAGAAATATCCCATATATATTTTTAGATATATTGTGTGCGGACAAAAGTATGTTAATGGAGATATACTCACATCATGACAATGAAGATCACCAAGATAGCTGGAGCAATGGTGGAGAGGTCAACAATGGACTCACCAGCATGTCTCGAGTTCATTACCTGAAACAACGACGCCACAACTTTCTGATACGGACTCAGTCCCTCCAGCCCCAGCGAATTCCACTCCATGGCTAAGAAAACTATCAGCTGCACCAACACGAACCCGCCAATCGTCAACCCTAGAAGACAACACCGCCACCCAGATAACAAATATTCGTAATCCATCTCCCTCAAAATATAACTTAGCTCAACTCGTTTCATCGTCTTCTCCAAAACCCAGATCACAACGCGCAGACTAACCGGATACAGCGTGTTCCCGAGAAGAACCTGTGGCATCAGAAGCCATAGCAGGCCCGAGTTGCTCCTGAAAACAATCATGTTATCGTTGGTTGGAACGAATCCGCAGTTGGCGAAGGTGGAGACGATGACGAAAACGGAGAATGTGAGTAATGAAATGTTTTTGGTTTTGAGCACGCGTCTCGCACTCGGGACAAGACTCATGTACATGAACACTGAGTTGAAACCGAGTATATGAACAGCTAGAAGATAACCCAGTACGATATAAGCTAGAAACTTTGTAGAATTATACTTTAAACCATCGTTTTCTGCAGCTTGATGATCGAACTGGTTTTGAATGGGGTGAGAACAAGAGACCAGATCCACCTCAACGCAGTAGTTGTCATACTGATCAGTGTTTTTTTCGGCAGCCGGCGGGAAGTTGCCGGAGGTGTAAGCAAGTTTAAATAAAATTTGAAGAACGGACACGAAGACTTCCCCGCCCAAAAACATCAAAACAGTGATGATAACGAGTTGGAAGTTGGAGAAAACTTCCATTTCCACGGTGGACATGCTCGAAACGGTTGTAGCAGAGACGGAGGTGAAGAAGACATCTAGATCAGACGGCGGCCAGCTGGGAGATGAAGATCTGGGATTTGAGAGCTTGAGAACAAAGTAGCCTATCAAGGAGATGGCCATGAAATAAACAAGCTGAACCCAGAATGGATTCAGCTGGAAGACCATGTAACGGACTGCGACACCCAAACGCCATTTCTGGATTAAAAAACAAAATTTAGTGCGCGAGCAGCTCGAAAAGATATTTACTTTGTTACCTATAACCATTCTAATTAATTTAGAGAAGGAAAAGGAAAAGCCGGGTAGCATATCACTCTGGTTGCCGACAAGTATATCACCGCACCTATCTATTTATAAAGTATTCAGCACCATGTCAATTGTGAGTACTGTGTCTGTGCGCGGGAGAGAGAGAGAGAGAGATGGAGGGAGAAGGGAGAAGTTTTCTCTCTAACTTTTTGGAAGCAGTGGGATTTTACGTGTAGTGGACTACGAGCTATCTAATCACCGTCCATGGATATGCGATAGGAGTTGAGTTGGGGCGGAAGTGATCCATTATTCAGATAGGTATGTATGTTAGATTACATACACTACGTATTTCGCTAAATTATTCGTACACGTGGGGCTATTTTCATCTTTTCTATGGAGGAAATGCGTGGGCACGTCATAATTATTTTTTAATAAATTATTATTGATATTTTATAACACAAATTTCATATATTATAATAAGTAATTAAATGTCACTTCTAACGAATAAATAATATTACAATATAAAAAAAAAAGTTAAAAAAATAAAACCATTGAATCAAAATTATATCTTTTTTAGTACAACAATTTGAAATAATTTCATCAAATGTATAATAATTACATGGCAAGAGATAGAGCATTGTAAGGGTTTCCAAAAAAAGAGAATAAATGAAAGATTTGAGATGATCTGCTTATATGCACAGAAAAAATAAAAAAAAAAACAGACATATATATCATATACACACATTAATTTTCATAACCCTAAAAAAAATGTATACACGCACATAAACAAGCATATATAGTCCACACGAATTTCGATAATATATATATATATATATATATTTGAGAAAAAGCCAATCAAATGATACGATCCAAGCACACACATAAATTTAAGGAGGGCATTTCTCTATTATTGACCGGACAGTATCAAAAATCTTCCGGACCGAAATTACCAAATTACCCATCACATATTCATTATAACTCCTTTTAACATCTGAAGTAGTTGAGGGTAAAAAAGAGATTCCAGTAATCGATGTCCTCCCCAGAAACATGTTGGGTCAGGCTTGGCAGACTTTCCTCCTACTTCGGGTCGTGTACCAATTCCGTCCGGTGTTCACCACTCTTGTCCTCCTACGGTCACACGTTCAAGCACATCACGTCAACTCTTACCCACCCAGCCTGTTACATGCGGAAAGTGTTATTGGACTTATAGTTTTGCCCTTTTTTTTTTTATATACAAACTTAATATATTTTTATTTGAGTTTTTATATAGTAAAAATTGTTGTATTATTAAGATTATATTTATGTAAATATAATTTAATAATTTGCACTAAGTTTATTAAGAAAAAAAAAAGAAGAGTGCTTTGATAAAAATTAGAGAATTGTAATTTTATCATATTTGAAAATTAAATGTTCAAAAACTATCATAAATAGCTTTTAATATAATTTTAAAAAATCACAAACACATTAACGTTTTAGTGGTTAAGTAATGAGCTATTAGTGTCTATTGAGTTAATTTTTAAAAAAAATATAAGAACTTTAACTTTATTTGATTTTTCGTAATGCTTGAATTTGATCTATACAACATTATTTAATATATAATTGTTCATAACAAGTAAAATATATAAAAATGGATAAAAATAGTAACAGTGATAATATTTTCTATTTTTTTTTAATTTTTATAGATATTATAAAAAAATTATCGTGATATAAGTTTATGTATATAATTGAGTTATCGCTTTTATTCTTTCTGTCAATTCTGTTTATGATTTTTTCTCCAAATTAGACTTTATAAACTTATATTAATTCATAATTTACGTTCTCGTTTATTTTAAAATTCAATTAAAATAAAATATTTTACAATTAGATACCTAATATAAAAATTATAAGATTATAAATATGTCTAAATATATTTTAATATGTGAATAGAATTAATTGATATAATTCTCATATGTATCCTCTAACATTTTTAATCACAGCATGCTTTATACGCGCATATTATCATAAACTAACCCATTAATTGCTATCAATCACTATATTTGTACTTGATCAAATTATCTTTAATTATTATTCAAATAGAATACATAATTCGAGGTTTAAATGCGCCACTTTCATCAAATTACAGCAACTGAAAGTGGGAAAACTTTGTTTTCCTCTAAATTTTTTATTAGGTGATTAATTTACTATGTCTTTGAGACAAAATGTGACTGATTGCAAAAAGACAAACCATGGCTGTGCCAGGTAGCTTCACTGCAATATATTTATTTCATATTATTTTTCGATGAAATGAAATGTAATGTATTCACTAATTTAGTCTTGAAGCAGTTATAGTGTGCAGATAGTCCATATTTGGATGTGTATATTAAGTTTAATTATGATATTTCAACTTTTTTAATCACGATATCAAAACATTTTAAATCATAAAGGCCGTAGGAATTGACTCCCACGCCATCCAATTATGATTAATAATAACAATAAAGCGAGAAAGGAAAGAGAAATTAGACCATGCACGCACTCTCAATAGCAAAATCATTGACACCCAATAATTAATTCATTCCTAATCCTAATACTTCATTATTTGTGTTTCAAATTTTCATTTGGTATAATAAATTAATTTTAATCAAATTAAATATTAAAATTTTAATATGTTAATAAAATTACAGTGTATTACATTTATTGAATAAAACATTCTATAATACCCAGTCAACCTTAATTGATCAAAAAATTAATATAATATTTTTAAAAATAAAATAAATAATATATTTATATTTAATTTAAATGCTAATTAGATCCTTATAAAACTAGATGTAAATAATGGACCAAAACCACTAACGAAGCCTCACCTTATGTGTCACCGTAGGAGTCGTTGGAGAGTACAAGAAAGTTGGGCCCAACCTGTCAAGTGGACCAGAAAGAGGAATGAGCCTAGCCCATTTAAATTTTTAAAAAGGTAAAATTTTAACTATTCTCCTATATTTTAATATAATTCTGACAAATTAACAAGTTTATTGAGATTTTTAGTGTAATTTTAACGAATAATATATGTTAATTTTATTGAGCTACCCAAAATTTCATATTAAATTTGTTCAATCACTATTCACGTTGAATTTATAATTAAAATTAAATATAGTAAATCAAATATATATACTTAATTTAAAAAAAAAATTCTTATAAAAAATCACAAATTTAATAAATCATACCAAACAGCAAGCAATATGTTGCTTTTCTAGTCAAACTTATATTTTTTCTGATTTTCTTTTTCACTTGTATTGTTTATAAATTGCACAAAAAGGAAAAGAAATCGGTGATTGGGCCTTGTAAACAATTAAATGACAGTCGTTTCACGGTATCATGCCCTTTTATGTACTTCTACTTCAACGGCCGAGATCTTTCTTACGACCACAAGACACATCTCAACTGTTGAACTTCGTACTATATATCGTAGGAAAGCTGGAAAACCCTAACTTCACTATCGACCCTCGTATATATAGCTGAGCGAAGGAAATTCAGGCGGACTCTATTCCCTCGCCCCCATCAGATCTCATCTCAGCCAGGGAATCGAACTTGGTGAGTTGTCTCTATTTGCTTGTTGTTCTTGTTCTCGTCTCATCTCATAGTCTTTACAAATAGATGTGGTAGATTTGAGTCATCTCATCTTTCTAAGCTTAGTTAACAATGGTTTTGTTTATGCCTAGAAACCTTGATGGAACGTCTGTACCTATGCCTAGTTTCACATATAAAATGCATATAAATATTTTACTTGTGAGAATGAGCGAAGAAAATGAGGTGGAAAATGTCCTGTGTTTCCTGTATGTTTTACTTGTGTGTTGTTTTTCTTTTCTTTTTTTGGTTGTATAATTGAGGGTTTGAATTAGGTATAATATTTCTTATAGTATCTTCTATTCTGTTTGTTCACTGAGATACAGATATCTTGTTAACTTTTTTTTTCCTTAAAAACATGATATCGGTGTTTTCTTTCAATGTTTAAACGTTTTATAACACCCCGGCACACGGATGATATTGAGATTAGATAAAGGGATTTTTTATTAATTTGGAATTTGCACTTGCGGGTCTGTATGCTTCTGTTTGTCTCTGCGCTTGCATGTATTTGTGTGTGTACAATTGTATCTATTTTTGCGTCCGGATTGCCTGAAGTAATTGGTTCAGTTCTTAAGAAATTTTTGGTTTTGCAAAAATGTAGGCTGAGGAGCGGATGTCTGTCCGTATATGTTATTATGTTTATTTTTACTCAAGTGTTGTTACTTAAAAGGTGCATGTTTATATTATGATGTTATATTATGGAGATTTCTCTTTGTGATGTAACCGGAACTATAAGATGTTGGTTCTTTTATGATGCAACTGGCCTGTGCTAAGAGAGTTTTTAGAATCAAATTCTTGCCCAGGTATTTTTTCTGGTATGTGAAATGTTATGACTATGGAACTGGACGTATTTAGTGTTTCCCCAACTTCTGAAGATTCATGATAAAGTTATATGGTTAACATAAACACTGTCTGATTATTCATAATTTTCCTCCATCCATTTGGAAGAGAAGTGACAGTGTTATTCGTGTCATGTTACTCTCTCTTGCTACCATTTTCGTAGGTTTCATTGAAAGAGAATTGGTTTCTTCATTGTGGTTTTACATTATTAGATTGGTTATTTCTTAAGATTGGCTTTTTATTGCTTCTAATCTTCAACCTTTTTTTTTAAGTTTGTTCTTCTTAGGTGTGTCTTACTTTATTGTTTTCTGATGGCAATGCTTTGTTTACTATTGGACTCTGAAATTTGACCATTTCTTTGTGAAACTAGAATTATTTTAAGTATTTGTTTTTTCATTTTTCAGAGATGGCTGAAGCCAAGGCTGTGGTTCCTGAGTCAGTTTTGAAGAAGAGGAAGAGACATGAGCAATGGGCATTGGAGAAAAAGCAGGAAGTTGAAGCTTTGAAGAAGAAAAATGCCGAGAACAGGAAGCTCATCTACAAGAGAGCTAAGCAGTATGCTGAGGAATACCAGGAACAGGTACATGTTATGCCTTTCAGCTTTGAGATTTCATAAAAAATGTTCAGTAAGTGGCTTCTTAGTTTATATTAGTGATTTACTTCTATTATATTCAGGAAAAAGAGCTGATCAGATTGAAGCGTGAAGCAAAACTCAAAGGAGGATTCTATGTTGATCCAGAGGCTAAACTTTTGTTTATCATTCGCATTCGAGGGTATGTTTGTCAATTACATTAATATTTACTGTAGTTGGTGCAACAAATTTTTGCTGAATCATTCTATTTTATTTTGGGATTATCAGTATTAATGCCATGCACCCAAAGACAAGGAAGATTTTGCAGCTATTGCGTTTGAGACAGGTAGCTAATCTTTCATTTTGACATTATGTTGGAGAATGTATAGATTAACACATTTAATAGTACTACTTTCTTTTGATTAATGTATTTGCATTCCATTCGTCAAATACCAACATCCTGTTGAAGGTCAAGGGTAAATACACCTTTTTTATGGTTGTGATAGCTTATATTCAATGTAAATCACTTAGTTGGTAATTATATTTCTTTGAGTACAAGTTTTGAAGCTCAGTTGTCCATTGCAGATCTTCAATGGTGTATTTCTGAAAGTTAACAAGGCAACTATGAACATGCTTCACAGGGTTGAACCTTATGTGACTTACGGGTCTCTCTCTCTCTCTCTCTCTCTCTCTCCCTCCCCACCCCTTCCCCTCTGAATTGTTGTATTCGTCTATTATGTCTGCTTATAGTCTCACCATGACCACCCTGACTTAGGAGCTTTTTTTTAGATACCCCAATTTGAAGAGCATTAGGGAATTGATTTACAAGAGGGGCTTTGGGAAATTAAACAACCAGAGGATTGCTCTCACTGACAATTCCATCATCGAACAGGTTTATGCTGTTTATGTTCTCTTTGTCATTAAATGACAACTCTGTTTCTCATTTTGTCACTCACTTTGAACAATGTAATTAACAGGGTTTGGGCAAATACGGCATCATCTGCGTGGAGGATCTGATCCACGAGATCATGACAGTTGGTCCTCATTTTAAGGAAGCAAATAACTTCCTGTGGCCCTTCCAGCTCAAGGCTCCCTTGGGTGGTCTGGAAAAGAAGAGGAACCACTATGTTGAAGGAGGAGATGCTGGAAACCGTGAAAATTACATCAATGAACTTATAAGGAGAATGAATTAGGTGTGCGGTCATTGTTTAGATTGAAGTCTGAGATTCTACAAAGCCAGATGAATTTTGATCTTAGTTTGAGAATTGAACAAGTTTTACTTTTCCATAGTAGTTGGAGATTGGAACGAGTTTACTTTTGGATAATTATGTTATGGAGTTTGTTTTACTTTTTTGTTGCAAAATTTCAAATATATGTTTGTTGTTTTTTTGTGGCTGCTGGCAAAATATTTTCCACCGAGTGCCTAACAAGATTATAACATACAAGGCCGAGAAGATTAACGATCAGGGACTCCACTAGACTGACTTTTTGTGGAAATGTTGTTGTGTGTGTCCCTTTGGGAAGTCTGCTCTCTTCAGAATATATATATATATATATATATGTATATATTTGTTGCACTGGAGAGTTGGGGGTGTGTTTGAAAACCTTGTTAGGTTAATATATTTAGAGTTGGTTTACCGTCATTACCTCAAGCGTGTTTTTATTATTTAAAAAATAAAGGATATACATATATATATATATATAGAAATTGGCCGACCTTAGATTCTTCTAGTTAAATGATTATAGCACCCTGTGTCATTTCTGCGTCCTGGTAGATTATGGTCCCTGCTTGGCGCTCGTGATAGTGCCGCCTCTCCCTGAATCTCTGCAAATCGTGACATGATGGAAGTGAATCAGCACAAGCACAAAGGGCATCGATGTTAAAATTCTACCATTTATTATCTGAACTTTAGATGTGGTTTGGTAAAAGAAAATTATTAGAATCTTATCGGTTAGGTTGATTTTCTACAGAAATGATTAGAATCTCTTTGGTAAATTGCAATGTATTGCATAAAATGGACAATAAATTTTATAATTTAACTTAATTTGAATTAAAATTTAATTTAATTTTTTTTTATGATTTACTTAAATAAATTCAAAATTAAATTAAGTTAAATATTTGAGTAACTTATTTTCATTTGGTTATGGAGGAGAATACTTACATAAATCATTTTAAGAACAAGTATATATATATATATATATATATATTTTTTTTGTAGTTGTTTTAAATTCTAATATATTTTTGAAAAGATTTTATTCTTAATTTCTTTAAGGACGTTGAGATTTAAATATTGTGATATATATATATATATGTTTTGTTAATCGATAATAATTTAAAAAAAAAAAAAACACTAAACATTTTCTTGTAATATGAATTCATGAAAAGTTGAACGGACTCATCCCTAACAAAATTCGATAATTTTTAACTTTACTCTTATGAAAAGGGATTAATGTAAATTTTCATTTCAACAAGTAGGTAGAGAACAAAGAAAAAGGTCTGCATAACGTGTCAACAATTTGGCGCATCCAACGTCAGTTACTTATTCCACGTGGCTACCTACAAACAATTCGGACAGACTTCAGATTTTTTTCTATTTGATTTTATTTATAAAACGAGACTTCAATTCTTCCTACTACGTTAATTTATAACTCGGATAATAGAGAGAGTGATGTAGTTTATAATTTAGCTGGGCATGGGTTTGACTCGGGAAATGGTGAAGTTGGCACTCAATCTCTGCCCTACTTACACTGCAAAATTGACATTTACTTAAATTGTCTTTGATTTTTGGGATTGATTCCTGTTGGACATAAAAATATTGACTTAAAAAAATAAACAATTAATTTTTACTAATAAAAAATATTACGATTATTTTATAATTAATAATACTATTTTATGTATTTTTAAGTTTAAAAAAAAAAAAAGATAGTAATAAAATAAACTTGTCATATAAAAAATTACTTTTTAATTATCTAAGCACTCTGATTTTTATATTGTACAAATAAAAAAATTAAATCTAAATGTTTAAAAGTACTCATAAAATGTAAGACGAGCAGTCCGGAAACATTTTTATGGTAAATTATTAGCATTGAGCCATGGCCAGTGGAGAAGAAAGAACACGAGTTACTACAAACCAAGACAAGTTCTGTACGCAAACATTGCATATATAAAAAATACACGGTGGAACATATACATATATATATATATATTTATTATAGGCACGAGCAGGCCTTGGATTTTGCTGTTGGCCTGCATATAGAGCTATCCATTTCTTGTCAACAATTTTCTTTCTTTCTTTGTGACTTATCACCTTTCTCTTTTTCTTTTTTTTTTTTTTTTTTTTAAATATTAGTTATTAATTATTACATATTTACTTTAGTTTACCAAAAATGTGATTAAAAGTTACTATATTAAAATAATATTTACAAGAAAATTAATAAATTTACGAAAATTTTAACTATTTCACTCTGAATAAAAAATGGAACTAAAAACGACACCCACTAATAATCTCATGCAGAAGACTTTTGTTGTCACCTTTCTGTCACCTTTGCGGTTCGTTAGGAGCTACTAATTAAACTCTCTAGTGCCAAAACTTGGAATTAATTAAAAACAGTGGCCGGCCACACACATATATATATATATATATATGTATATTTACATATTTCTATACACACGCACACACACTCTTTTATTCTTCATATTGCTTTTGTCTTCAACCTACATTTTGATTCTCCCTATCCCAAAATTATGTATGCAGACATTTTAATGATCATATAACAGACGACTTAATTAGCAAATAATACATATATAGCTGAACATATTTGACCATGGTGGATCAGTACTCTCTGGTTACCACTAGACACCCATTTCCTGCAGTCATCATCCTTGTGATCACCTTTTCCATGGCGCCTTCTCTTTGTACGCCCGCAGATCAAATCACTTATTGTTTAAATCTTCACAACATAAAAAATTTTACCACTTTGCCAAACACCCAAAACGATTCCAATTCAGCTTATTACAAACTTCTCAACTTCTCAATCCAAAACCTCCGCTTCGCCGGACCCAAGATCTCGAAACCTCTCGCAATAATCCTCCCGGAAAGCGTGGAGGAGGTCGCAAACAGTGTTCTATGTTGCAGAGAAGCTTCGTGGCAGATCAGAGTAAGGTGCGGAGGACACAGCTACGAGGGAACTTCGTCAGTCGGTGGAGACACGAACAAACCATTCGTGATACTCGATATGATGAATTTGAACCAAGTGGTTGTAGATATGGAAGATGAAATGGCGTGGGTCGAAGGCGGTGCAACGCTGGGGGAGATATATTACGAAATTGCCATGGCGAGTCAGGAGCTTGGATTCTCAGCCGGGTCTTGCCCAACTGTCGGCGTTGGTGGGCACGTCACCGGCGGTGGGTTCGGGTTCTTGTCGAGAAAATACGGCGTCGCAGCCGACAATGTGGTCGATGCACTTCTGGTTGACTCAGAAGGCGAGTTGTTAGACAGGAAAGCTATGGGGGAAGACGTGTTTTGGGCCATTAGAGGCGGCGGTGGAGGTGTCTGGGGGGTTATCTACGCCTGGAAGATCAAACTGCTGAAAGTCCCGCCGACCGTGACGAGTTTCATCGTGTCCAGGCCAGAATCAGAAGGGTTTAACGTTGCAGAGTTGGTGGAAAAATGGCAACATGTTGCTCATGATTTGACCGACGATTTCTACTTATCGTGTTTCATGGGAGCTCATTTGCCGGAGACGATGACCATTGGGATGTCGGCGACGTTCAGAGGGTTCTTTCTGGGTCGAAGAACCCAAGCCATATCAATTCTCAACAAGGAATTCCCTGAACTACGCGTGGAGGAAAATGATTGTACAGACATGAGTTGGATCGAGTCAGTCCTCTTCTTCTCCGGCCTCCCCACCGGAGCCACCATATCGGAGTTGAGAAACAGGTATTTACAAGGCAAGGGATATTTCAAGGCGAAGTCCGATTACGTCAGAACTCCGGTGACTTTCGCCGGGATAAGGACGATGATGGATATTCTCGAGAAAGAGCCAAAAGGATACGTGATAATGGATCCATACGGCGGAATAATGAAGAGAATAACGAGTGACGCCATAGCTTTTCCTCACAGAAAAGGTAACCTATTTGCTATTCAGTACCTGGTGGAGTGGAAGGAAGAAGACGATGAGAAAAGAGAGGATTACATGGATTGGATGAGAGGGTTTTATGAATCGATGAAGCCGTATGTATCGGGAGGTCCAAGAGCTGCTTATGTTAATTATATGGACTTAGACCTTGGCCAGCTTCAGCCGCCTGTCTCTGCCGCCATTGATGATCTGAATTACTCTTACGAGGATACTGTTGAGATTGCGAGAGTTTGGGGTGAAAAATACTTCTTGAAAAATTACGATAGACTGGTTAGAGCTAAGACACTTGTCGATCCAACTAACTTTTTCACCAATCAACAGCCAATTCCGCCATTAAATATGGGTTCTTCTCTTCGGAAAATTGGAAGTGATCATGGTGATGATCACGAAAGAGATAAAAGTTCATGATGTCATTTTCACCTACTACCAAAAATATATTCTATCATATATATTGTCAATCAACCAAAATAATATATACCATCTGAAAATACCATTTTATTTTTAACTCTTAAAAATTTTCTTTTCTGTAATTTTTTCTTGTCTTGGTTCCTCTAAAAATACCAATCATATATCCCTTAATTGATATTATATGGTTGACATTTTTTTTTATTTTTCTTTATGAATTATGGGCCTAATTTGACCATGGGTTTCATTTTAAAATTCAATTGCGTTACTTTTTTAAAAAATTAATTGTATTATTATTAATATATAAATTACATTTAATTAATTATTTTAAATATATAAATTTTTATTTAAAAAATTATACTTTTTCTCATATTTAGATCCTCAAACAACTGGGTATATTTCTAACCTCAAAGAATAAATCTTTTATTTATTCATAGAGTCAAAATTTTGCTGATATATATATATATATATATATACACACACACACACACACACACTTTAAAATACTGTTTTAAAAATATACTCCAAATAAAATTTAGTACATATATTTTCTCTCTGGAACATCTATCTAGTTTGGCTGATCTATAATAATTCTAAATTCGGATTTTCTAACCCAAAAAGAAAAAAAAGTTCAATATTTCTGGAAACGACGCCGTCGGCTAGAATGGTAGAGAACACTGAAAATATTAGAGATTGGGATCGAGTGGTTCATATAACTAATGAAAAAATATTGTTCATATAAAAAAAGAATCATGAAAAAGAAAATCAATTAAAAGAAAAACAAAGCCGCTGGTAAAAAGCTTTATTTAGGAAGCATGGCGTGCCTGACTAGTACTTCAAATCTATTCAGTAAAACCCCCCTTTCATATTCTCTCTTCACAGCAAGATCCGGACTTGTACGTTCAACACCGGCGGCGATAAGAGCAGAGTCGATGGCCACCGAGAAATTGGGAATCACGGTCCACACCAACCCTCCCGAGTCCATACTCACCGAACTCGGCGTCCGAAAGTGGCCTAAGTAAGCCAGCATTTTCTGTTCATTTTTTGCTATAGTCTCTAATTCGTAGACCAAGGTTCTTTTTCCGTCTTTATTCCGTTTGTTTCTGAGGAAACCCTTTTCGGTTCCCTGGAATTTCTGTTTAAGAAGATACTATGCTTTCAATTGAAAATTCAATTTGCGTTTTCGCTAGTTTTAGCTTGTATTGCTGTAGATTTCTGATATCTAGGGATGGATTTATTCACAATCAGCTAGTCATCAGAGAGCTTGTTAACTCTGTTTAAGTTCCTCCTTTGTCTATCTGATGAGAAATGAACAAAAAAGATACTGTTTACATTCAGAGAACCACTATGTTTGGTGACTTAGGTCACTTGAAATCTTTACATAATGTATGGAAGTTTTCGGTCTAATCCTTCAGCAAATTTGCCATCTTCCTTATCTGCTTTTTTTGTTTTCTCTATTTCTGTGTCTTCAATGCTTATTAGGTTGGGTTCGCTTCATTATCAGTTCACTTTCTTGGTAATGTCTACTTTTAATTTTCGCATTAATCTTAATATGCATTATTAGAACATAATTTATTGTAGAATGAGTTACCACTATCTTAGTTGAAAAGAAATTAAATTCCCACGATCAAGTTCAAAGTGGTGATTAATTCTCATCATCAAAGAATATAACGCTGAGATGATGTTAATTCAAACACAATATGTAAATGATAACCTAATCATGTATATTGGGACTAATATGAGAAATTAAATGTAAGAATTTACTAGGAATTGAATGGTAACTAAACCAACCGCAACCTTTGGACTTCTCGTTGATCAAAGCTATGGTACACTGTTTTGGGTTACTCCTCAGTAGCATGTATAGACAGAAACCAGACTTGAGTCATGTATTCTAAGATTTAAGCTATGGTTGACCTATTGTAAAGAGCTGCTATGATCCTCATTGAGGGGGGATGTAGGCATATTGTAGATAGCTAATCAGATGGATTATGACACTCAAAATATGCAAGAAAGTCAGGTGAGTGTAAGAACGTTCCCGAAATTTATTTAAAAAAAAAGAATGTTCTCGAAATAGAAAAAAAATACAGTTGGTTGCTTCGAATTTTTGAGTTAACTGGATGATATGCTACGTCTACCTAAATGTGTATTTTCAGGATTGAAAAACAGAATAGCTCTGTTAATTGCAGTGAAGCATGTTAGCGATTCCAAGTGCATATAAAAATAGAGATGAGGAAGGTGCAGGTACCAGCCTGTTTGATTCATGTTTTACTCAATTCCTTCACCTTAATTATTTGATCTTCAGGACTGAATAATAGTTTTTTTCTTTTTTTTTTTTACATTTGATTCATAATAAAATCAATATGTCGGTGTGTTGAATTTTAAAGTGATAGACTCCTGTTTCTGGTAGATGTACAAAATCATCTCGCGTGAATTACATGAAATTAAAGCACTACTTTAGTTCCTAAGGCAGTGTTCGGTGTTTTTTTGACCTCTCATTTAATGAGTGTAAATATAAATTTATTTGTGTGAAATTGAGAATATGACAGAGTTGGTTTAATTATGATCAACTATATAAATTATAACTAAATTTTATATATAAATAATTAAATTTAAAAACAGAATGAGAACAGAATAGACTTGAACCAAATGAAGAGTAATTCTTACATTATTCCTGTTTGGTAAATTAGTATTCATATTTTATTTCTGTCACTTTGCTTTGTGCTGTTTTGTGGATGTTAGATCTGATTTTAGTACTCTATCGTGTGCTATGTTTACTTTAATCTTGGGTCTGGTCTGCCCTTCCTGTGTTGGGTCTTTTTACGCTTTTTGATGGCGTTGAAGATCTGTTGTGTTGTTTATCTAAAGCTCCTATTCTATGTGTTATTGAGGCGTTTTTTCCTTACATTATAATGCAGCATTTTTACTGTAAAACGCAAGAATATGTTCAACCAAAAGTGGCTTTAATATAAACCCCTTCCACTTTGTCATGCATTTCTCGTCCTTTTATGAGAAGATTAGCTGTTTCTGGTAATAGTCCAAGGTTGAGCCTTTTGTTTATACCACAATCTTGGTGCGAACTCCTTATCGTTTTAGGGAATTGGAAAGATTTATGTGATCATGGTGTGATCAAACAGGTGGGGTTGCCCTCCAAGCAAATTCCCATGGACATACACATCCAAAGAGACTTGCTATCTGCTAGAGGGGAAAGTAAAGGTTTATCCAGATGGTTCAGATGGATTTGTGGAGATTGGTGCTGGTGACTTAGTTGTGTTCCCGAAAGGAATGAGTTGCAGTTGGGATGTTTCAGTTGCTGTGGACAAGCACTACAACTTCGAGTAATGAGTTTTGGTTAAGTCTTTTTGTCTTAATTCCATGTATGAATAAGTGTAAGAACTCTCAAACTATATATGAACCATGTAAAGTTTGGTTAATGTCATGAGGGTCTGAAGCTGCCATTTCTAATTTTCACTTGGTAATGGAAGATAGTCATGTCTGTTCAAATGCAAACCATTTGCCCAAATGACTGAAGCAATCCGGTAAGCCTGAAGGAGATTGATAGGAGCTTTAAGTCTAGGATATATCTGTTAAACCTCCAAAGGCTAGGATTACACTGTGGCTGTGTGCAGGTTCTATTGATATAAAAATTATGTTCGGACAATTGTGTGAATACTAGTCGAGTAGTATACGGCAAAATAATGGAATGGAAATAGTAGTTTTTAAAGGAGATAAAGAAGATTTTTTTTTATAAAAAAATTAAAATTGAAAAAAAGAAAAAAAATAAAAAGATTTTTCGAAGAGACAGTACTCTGACTATTAATTTGACCAGTGAGTGGTGAAAAGTTTTATAATTTATTTATTAAAAGATAATGAATATGAAAAAAAAAAACCTAAAATTTAGAATTATTGATATAATAATAAACTATGGGAGTTAATACCCAAAAAAAAAAAAGAAGACTTAATTAATGCTAAAATTATTCTAAATAGAGGGTGGTGATCAATTTAATAATTTGAAAAAGTAAAAAAAAATAATATATGAAATCAATTTGATTCTATAAATTTGATAATTTTAGAATTATTGGTCACCGTCTTCTATCATTCTGTATATATATATATATATAGATATATATTTGGACAATTGTCCGAATAGATCGTGTTTCTCTTAATGTGGCAGAGAGAGAGAGAGAGTGATTTAGATCAAATCAGATCCTTACAATATAATTTGCAGTTGTTGACCAATTAGTAAGGTTAAGCAATAATTACTGATGAGACAGTTAACTTAATTAAGCATAATCTACATATTAACTAAAACTTAAAAACCCAAATTTCATCTCTCTCTCTCTCTCTCTCTCTGTCTATATATATATATATATATCCATTGTAATTATTAAATATTTTTATTAACTTTGGCCGTCCAACCTTAGTAGTCCAAAATATAATATACCATGACCTGAAAAACTAATTTAAGAGTTAATCATACATCAAGCAGAAATTCGAGGGATGAGAGAGAAATTTACGGAATAATTAAAGAAAAAAAAAATTACTCAGTCAACGTTAAAAGAAATTACCCTTGCTAGAGAAGTAAAAATAGATTTAAAAATAAATAATAATTTTTTTTTTTTGACGTGACAAATCCAGAGTTGTTCTTACACTGGACATTAGATCATTTTCATTCCTGGTTTTTGTACTCGCAGAACTAGAGAAGAGAAAAGTATACTAGTTGTGAATACGGAGAAACGAGAAGAAGACGAAGACGACAATGGCGTGCGGGCCGTTGATAGTGTGCTTTGGGGAAATGCTTATAGATTTTGTGCCGGACACAGCTGGTATTTCGTTGGCCGAATCAACTGGTTTCCTCAAAGCACCGGGCGGGGCACCGGCTAATGTCGCCTGTGCCATCACTAGACTTACCGGAAACTCTGCCTTCATCGGCAAGGTACATCAACTTTTACTCCTATATACATATACATATACATATATATATATTTATGTGTTTGTACATTATATATAACATTACCTAGTGCTTTAATAATTCAACTTGTTGCCTTATGATTAAAAATCATGGAGTTTCCAAGATATTAAATATTTATATTATACATCAATAGTGATTGATATGTAATCTTTAATTAATTTATTAGGTTAATTTGATAGACTTCAGTAGTTAAATTAGACTTTATACATTTAAAACATGAGATTTTTAAGCAGCTAGACACTAATAATTATTTTATGTAAAAAAAAATCACAAAATTTGTCAAGTACTTATATTATAATTGATAGTAATTAATTTATAGTATTTTATTAACTTGTTAATTTTATTTGACAGATTACAATTATTATTGGATTTCACACCGAGAATTAAATTTGGTTAATTGAGATATTGGGATCTAGTATTTTTTATGGTCAAGTGTATATATTATATATATGACTGTATATATATATACATATATATCTGTAGTTTGGAGACGATGAGTTTGGGCACATGCTGGTGGATATCTTGAAGAAGAATGGGGTAAAAACCGAAGGAGTCTGTTTCGATCCCGAAGCGCGGACAGCACTAGCATTCGTGACGCTGAAGAAGGATGGAGAGAGGGAGTTTATGTTTTACAGAAACCCTAGTGCTGATATGTTGTTGAAGGAATCTGAGCTGAATATGAATATGATAAAGCAGGCGAAGATCTTCCACTACGGATCCATCAGTCTGATTTCAGAGCCGTGCCGATCCGCTCACTTGGCCGCCATGAAAGCTGCTAAGAGTGCTGGTGTGATGCTTTCTTATGATCCTAATGTACGCTTGCCTCTCTGGCCATCTCCTCAGGCTGCCAAAGATGGGATCATGAGCATCTGGAAAGAAGCTGATTTTATCAAGGTAGATTAACCCTTTCTTCTTCTTTTTTTTTTTTTGTTTTATTTATTTGAAAAGAAATTAACAGGATGCAATTATTAATGTCAATTTAGAAAGTAAACCTTTTTTTTTTTTTTAATTTATGCATATATATGTTATGTATATATGTATGCATGTATAGGTAAGCGACGACGAGGTACAGTTCCTGACTGATAAAGATTCTGACAAGGAAGATGTTGTTTTATCCCTGTGGCATGATAAGCTCAAGCTGCTGGTTGTAACTGATGGAAGCAAGGGTTGCAGATATTTCACCAAGGTATAACTTATACATATATATAATTTTCATATTCATTCAATATATACATGTTAATTTATGCTCTGAAAAATTTTAAGAGATAGATTAGATTTAGATAATATGTTGTTGGAAATTAGAGAAAGAAAAAAGAGAGAGATTAATAGAGGGACTCAATTTTTTAATTTGTTATTGTTCATATAAATATTCAAATACACGAAGTGTTCTTGAATATATTAACTATAATTAAATTTAATTTACGAATCATAAATAAGTATAATATATAAATTATTTAGAAATTTTTTTTAAAAATATATTAATTATCATATTCACAATTTATATTTAACTTAATTCTCCTGATAATATCAGACAAAGATTTCGACCTGAGTGTGTGTATCTATATATATCTATATATATATATACATATACATATATATATATGTGTGTAGACAGAAGAATAGAGGATGGTGATTAATTATTTGTAAAATTATGGAACTTATAGAATTAAATAATCTTATATATATCATTATATTTTGTATAATATTAGATATCAAAATCTAACAAAGGATATTGTGGTATGATCAGAATTTCAAAGGAAGAGTGGCGGGGTTTTCTGTAAAACCAGTTGACACAACTGGAGCTGGTGATGCTTTTGTTGGTGCTCTCCTGGTGTCTGTGGCCAACGATCCTTCCATGTTTGATGTAAATCTCTTACTTAAACTTTTCGTTTGCATAAATCTTGAAATTAACAGAGGCCGAGATATATAAGTAGGAAAATAATATTTTTTGAATAAAAGTTAATATATTTCAATAATTAATAAAATGTATGTATATATATATATATATATATATATATAGAAAGTAATTTATTCGTTACGATATAGGACGAAGTGAAATTGAGGGAAGCTCTATCATTCGCAAATGCATGTGGAGCATTATGCACAATCCAGAGGGGAGCAATCCCGGCACTTCCTTCGATCTCCGACGCACTTCAACTCATCAACTCAGCCCCTCGCTAGCGTCAAATTAACTCATTCATATTCTTTTTTTTATATCCATTTCAATAATTTGCTTTGTATTTATTTTTCTTGTCTTTTGGTCACGGAACAATTAGTTCGTATTACGTCATCAATAATAGTTAAAATATGATTTGATCTTTATAAAAATATATTTTCATGAGCAATCCAAAATTATATATCAATGTTCGATAACGTACCAAAAAATTTCCATATATATATATATATATATATATATATGTATTATGGGTAGGCACATTCTTTGAGTGGGAGAGTTTGGCAAGAAAGCACATCTTGCTTTTTCCTTACAAAGATTCTTCAACGTTTCGCAGGAGAGAGTACTCAAGTGATTGATTATAAGTAGCATCATCATTGATGAGAATTCTAACCCAGTGATATATATACATACATACATACATATATATATATATATATAAGAAAAGAAAATGGAGGAGAAGATGGGAAGAAAATCACCTCTGATAGTATCATTTGGAGAAATGCTGATAGATTTTGTGCCTGACAAAGCAGGTCTTTCCTTGGCCGACTCCACCGGATTTCTCAAAGCACCTGGCGGTGCACCTGCTAATGTCGCTTGTGCCATTAGTAAGCTACAGGGCAACTCCGCCTTCATCGGCAAGGTCACATATACATAGATACATATATATATATATTCTTCCTTATTATCACACGCATATATTTTCACGTGTGTAACACAAATTGTTTAGCTGATATAAAGGAAAAAGGTAAGATCTCGGTTAATGCTTGTTATTTGTGTAAGAGGGTATCCAGTGGTGTACAAGCTTTAAACTATGGTTTATGGGCTTTTAAGCGCAGGTTCGGTGATGACAGGACGAAATTTGGGCATGGAAGAGTGTTAGAGGAAGGAAGAAGCTATTGGATTTAATTCCACTTACCATATTTTGGGTTTTATGGAAGAAGAGGAATAAAAAAGTTTTTTTATGGGGATGATTTTGACATATTTAAGAATAGATGATTCTAAATTTTTAATTTTTTATTAATGAATTATTCTCTCATAAGAAAAAAATTATGAGATTTTATTAATACATTAATAGATATATAAATATGTTATATCTAAGTTTAGTATTCTCGTAATATTGATGTTAATATTTTACTTTATATTTTATATATTTTTTTAAAATTATTTAATTAAATAGTTCATATATATTTTTTTTTATAAAAAATTATAAATTCGAAAGAATTGTTTTCCTATATTTTTATTTAAAAATTATTTTCGATTGTCATGATTAATATCCCTATTATATATTTCTATCAGTCTCTATCACTCAATTATATTAAAAAATTTAACATATGCGGGTTTATGCATACATATATGATTATTACTACATTATATACGGATGCTGATTACAGCAGTGTCCATGTGTATATATAGCTTGGAGACGACGAGTTTGGACAGATGCTGGTAGATATACTGAAGAAGAATGGTGTAAACACTGATGGAGTTTGCTTTGATGGTGAGGCGAGGACTGCATTAGCATTTGTGACGCTGAAGAAGAATGGCGAGAGAGAATTCGCGTTTTACAGAAACCCTAGTGCAGATATGTTGATGAAAGAATCAGAACTGAACATGGGTCTGATCAGAGCCGCCAAGATCTTCCATTACGGATCCATAAGCTTGATATCCGAGCCTTGTAGATCAGCTCACTTGTCAGCAATGGATGCCGCCAAGGCTGCCGGCGCTTGGCTCTCATATGACCCCAATGTGCGCCTGCCTCTCTGGCCTTCTCCTCAGTATGCAAGAGACGCCATCTTCAGCATCTGGACTTACGCAGATATCATCAAGGTTAGTGATGATGAAGTTGCATTCCTCACTGAAGGAGATCCCGAAAATGATGATGTTGTCAGGTCCCTGTGGTATGATACACTCAAATTACTTGTAGTAACAGATGGAGAGAAGGGTTGCAGGTACATCACTAAGGTATATATACACACACACACACACACACACATCAACACAACCCATATTCTAAATTTGTAATGCATGCCCTGGATTCCAGATTTACCGTGCCAATAAAGTTTGATACCCATGTAATTGATGCTCAAAGGTTCATCTCAAGTTACAGTGCTGATCAAGTGTTTTGAATTCTTATAATTATGAATATGTATGTATATATACATATTTGGGAAAGGATTAAGTGTGTGTTTTTAATTAAACTGCAGGATTTCAAGGGAAGGGTGAAAGGATTCTCCGTGAAAACAATAGATACAACCGGAGCCGGGGATGCTTTTGTTGGCGCACTTCTGGTCTATTTGGCCCAAGATCCTACCATCGTGGAGGTGCCCAATTTTAATTGAAAATTTTTGAAGTAATTCAGGAATATATATAAATGAATTTACAGATTAATATATATTTGTTCTTAATAATTAATATTAATTAAACAAATTTATATGGGTATTTGTGTTGTGGACAGAATGAGGAGAAACTGATGGAGGCTTTAACATTTGCAAATGCATGTGGAGCAATTTCTACAACTCAAAAGGGAGCAATTCCAGCTCTTCCAACCATTTCCGATGCTCTTCAGCTTATTAATTCCAAGCCCAGAGCCTCAAATTATTTCACCAGAACATTCATGCTTTTTCTTGTTTCCTCTGTTTTAATTTCAATTTTATTTTCTTTTATCTTTGGCCATAACAAAACATAGTTTTGTGCTTTAATGGCTGATCTTCTTCGCATTTGATTCTCCATTTGGTAATATTTAATAAATTTTAAGGATACAGGGAAGTTATATATAAAAATGTAACTATATATAAAAACAATGTAATGATTTATAGAAAATAATTTATCTCGATTACATTAAAAAAAATGCAATATGTATTAGAAAAAATAATATATATTAGCTTCTATTTGGTTTGTGCTTCTAGCATCTTGAACCCCAACGTTGGTGGATACGAACGTTAGCACAACATTTTTAACTAGTAAAACAGATAAATATTAAATATGCAACGAAATTACACTTTAATATATATTCCTTGTGACTGAATAATTATTTGTTCACACATAATTGAATCATCTAAATTGATTTACAATGTTAAAATAAAACTAATAAAATTTTCTTCATCAGCTTCACGAGCTCAGTAAGAAAAAGAATTTTATAATGGAGATTTACATACATAAATTCACGCAATATATAAAATATAATAATATTTGTAATAAAAAAATATCAAACAAAACATTTCAATTAAATTACACAATAAAACAAATCATCACAAAAAACACATTCTGATCCGTACTCTTTTAGCCTAATTTCTATTCTCCTTTCAAATCACACTCACACTCAAAATATCATAATACATTCGAAATATCACATCTATAGTTTCATCGCGCGATGTCATTTATATCGTCATCGAAGGGAGGCGAAATGGATCTCTCCATCGCATAGATAGCACATACATATAAGTTTCATAATGGCCACGACAGATACGTTTGTTAGGTGACTTACACTCACAAATACCTATCCACGTCTGGACTAGGCTTCAAATTCTATCCATGTGCAAATTCACCATGCCCGCTGAACTTTAACCACACATGCACCATTCCCTTCTTAATTCAGACTAAAACGAGTAGGTATCTAGAGTCTTTACACTCTACTCTTTTCAAATGTCTCTTATTCCTAATTCATTCATTTCATATTAAAATATCAATTCAACGCATAATAAAACACAAACACACAGATAATACACGATACCATCACGCACATCAGAACCATATATTTTTCAAACCACTTTCTGAGTCATCATGTACCAGGTCATACAACAAGTACAGGATACTCAGATTCATCGCGTAACTGTATTAGATCACACAGCATGTACAGTGCGTCGTATATGTGCACCAGATCACACAGCAAGTGCAGTGTATCCAAATTTTACACGTACACATATTGGTTATGTATTTCACATGCAGAACATATGTATACATATTTCAATACACACACACATATTATAATACAGACATGTTCTATCACTACATGTCTCACACAAAATATATATTTATATTAACACACACAATCTCTACCGATATATACATACACGTTCATACTTAAATACATATACACAATCATACACAACATACCACATATATATACATATTTATGTATTTATTCTTATCAGCTCTGTTCTTATCAATTCTATTCTTATCAATTCATATCTCATTTATCATGTATTTTTATATATACACACACACATGCATAAAAATGTATATATATATACATTACATAAACACAAACAAATATAAAGTAGACATACTAATTACATATATTACATTACACATATATTTAAACATTCACACATAATGCACTATATATATACACATTTACATAAACATATAATTTATGTCTCCATACGGAATACACATAATTCTTACCCATACGGAATATACATAATTCTTACCTATAATGTGATCAAGAAAGCTTTGAAAATTCTTTTTAACTTGATCTATGGTCATCTCGAAAATTTGAATACCGTTTGGATAATTTTTCTCGTTTATAATAAAAACATATATATTAAATTATGAATAATTTTAAAATTATATTACGCGAAATTAGGAATGAATTTTACCTTAGAATACGCAGTCCCGGTCACCAACATCACCACGCGCCATCATACGCGTGTTACCGAAAATGTCAGGCACTGATGATCGAATCAGTGCGCGTCGTCATATGTGGTGCACCAACATCATATTTGGTCGCCACCCTTTTATTTTTCTTCATTAATTAATTTATTTTTCTTCTCTTTCTTTTCTCTTTTTTTTCTTTTTCTTTTTTATCTCTTTTCTTCTTCCTTTTTCCTTCTTCCTTTTTCTTCATCTTTTCCCGTAGCTTCCTTTTTTTTTCTTCTTCTTCCTCCTTTCCTGCAACTCCTCTTTTTTTTTTTTTTCTTTCTTCTTTCTTTTTCCTTTCTTCTTCTTCTTTTTTTTTTCTCTCTCTCCTCTTTCTCTCTCTACCCAACCATGAGTATTCTCTGTCTTCTTCTCCTTCTTCTCTTCCCCTTTTTTTTCCTTTCCTCTTCTCTTTTTTTTTTTCTTCTTCTTTCTTTTCCTTTTCTTCTTCTTTTTCTTCCCGCGACGTCTCCCTTTTCGCCGCATCCCACCTTCACGATTGCCGCTCACTCCTCCTCCTCACGCGGCCAAGGCTCCTCCCCTCACTCCGCTCTCTCGACCTCGATCTTCACTCAGCTCGGCCTCCTCTCTCACTTGCTTGAACTAATCTCTCTTCCTCTCTTTCTCTTTTTTTTCTCTTCTGCTATTTCATTATATATATATATATACATATATTTTTTTTGTCGCTTGGTTTGTTCTCCTTCTCTCTATATTCTTCTTTTTTTAATTAATTAATATTATATATATATTTTTTTGTACTCAGTTGGTGCACCAGCTGGGTATTACAAATCTCTCCACCCTTAAAATAATTTGGTCCTCCAAATTACACGTCAAGAGATTGGAATCACTCATCTCTTTACTTGGAAAAATGTTCTATTAGGGGAGATTTTTCTCTTACTAGAGAATGTCTATTTCTGTTGGGAATTTCTGTCACTTGGAGAAATTTCTCGTGTGGGAATCTCCTCTCCTCCTAAGAAATTTGATCTTTCAAATTTTTATTTGCGAGAACTCGAAATAACCATCCATGTATTTTATTGATATTCTCGTCAATAGATTAGAGTGATTATGACATATTCTTTAACAAAATCGTTTTATCTTCTGATGTTTTTTTTTTCAATTTCTTACTAGTGAAAGTCTGTAGGTTTAAGGATGTTTTTGTACCCAATTATCTTTATATTGTTCCTCATTGTAAGGGAGCTTATTTTTTTTTAAAAATTTATCGTTGTAATGATTCTGTAATCAAAACACTTCTTTAGAAATTTTATTTATTTTTTCTTCGGAATTTAATTTTATAAGCACGGTTATTTAGGAACTTAGGTTCCAATCAAGTGGTGATGGTGGTTCATCATGCTTCTGTTGCACTACTTTGATGAGAAACATATAAATTTTTTTTTTAATAGCTTGATGTGAGGACAACTCCTACAACCATACCCCTCACCTATGAAATTTTCCTACGAGTACTAGAACTCTTAGAAACGAGAATTCTAATTAGATGTTGTTTGATTTCAATTCTTAGAATGACAATTTATTTTTTAAGGATCCAGTTATTTGTTTTTCTAAGATTCAGAACCACTACTGGAGTCTCTAAATGAAGTTGGAAAAGAATTTTAGAACAATGAAGGTATTTGTTTTCATAGAGAAATGCAAAGAGAATTCTAAGAAAAATTAAATCATCATTTGGCTCCTATCAAGTTTAGAATTTGTTAGGTGAAATATATTTATTTGGAGGTTCTCTCATTTGAGAATTTCTTCATATTGAAAATTTTTCCTCTCGAATGATTTTTTTTCTACTTAAAGAATTTTTCTTATTTAGGAAATGTTGCTCTTATTTAGGAAACCTCCCCGCTATAATTTTTTTTTTACTGAATCCTAGATTTGCTTGGAGGTATCTTTACATAAGATGGTCTCCAAGATCGAACGATCAATATACTAGAATAAGTAATTCTTTACCTTGAGCTTCTTCAACTTCAATCCCTCAATTTCTGCTTTCTGCATATTAGATACAGCTGTTCCAGTTGCTGGTTCTGGAACCTCTTCCGAAATGACTTGCTAGTACTTTTAAGATATGAGGACATTTTTTATCAACATGCTCCAATAATTATAGCGACCATCGAAGTGAGAAATTATAGGTTGTACAAAATTATCAGATGCCATTGACAATAATAATTTTAGCAAAAGAAAAGCTACTGTTTTTCTTGTACGAACCAAAAACTTATGGCTCTAATATCACTATTGTCTCAAATTTAATAGATTGCAGAAATAAGATTGATAGAATAAGAAGACAGAAAGTAAACCTAAAAGTTTACCTAAAATGATAGCAAATTAGCCTATAAATAAACATAACAATCAGTAAATAACTAACTCATAATTTCTATAAAATATGAAGTAAATATTCCCACTAACATAAACTGAAATGCTAAAACTTAGGAACCATCAAAGCATTAACCATAAAAATATGTAAAAATAAAATATCTTCAACAATTAACTAACTTAATATTAACACGATCAACTAAAAATGTAAAGATAAGGAAGGAAGCCTCTAGTTTAGGAACGAATGGCGATGAAGAGGCATAATCTGCAGGTGATGAAGAAATGGATGAGGCGAAAGACATGGAGATTGTTATTACCGAAGAAGAGGATTGTGTGGAAGCAGAAAGAGACGGAACGAAGGACAATGGTACTTGGAGTCATGAAAGACTCTCATTTCGAAACAAACTTACAAACACTAAGTATTCTGAGAAGAAAATAAAAGATCTTGAGATTAAGGATGAGGACGTGATCATCAATTTGGAAAATGGTCTTCCTACAATGTCATTCTCTGACAGAGTTCATAACTACATTTCTCAATCCATGAAGAACCGTGTGATTATATGATTCTTGAGCAAAGCCATTAGCTATTGCACCTTACTTGGCTGCCTCCAGAATCTTTGGAGACGAACAGGAACCATCCAACTCATTGGTATAATGAACAATGACTAAGCAAAATTTATTGACCCCAATGATTTCATGCATACACTCACCGGGGGTCCATGAGTTATCTACGAACACTACCTAACAGTGCAACTATGGACATCGACTTTCTCCATCAGCAATGATATGGTGACCTTTGTGGTAGCATGAGTGAGATTCCCTGGGTTTCCACTTGGATGGGAATTTGTCTCCTAGTCGGGACATTGGCTCCCAATGGAAAAGTGTTTCTTACTCTGAAAAATTTTCTCTCAGTTGGGAGATTTCCTCTCCCCCCCTCCCCCTTTAGGAACTACTTTCTTATCTTAAAAGAAATTAAATATTTTTTCCTAAGAGCTTGATTGCTGTAATTTGACTCTACGAGGTCAATAAAAATTAATAAAGTTTTTTTTGTCATATTCCTTTGATTTTTGACTTATTCTGACCTGGATGAGAGTTAATTGGGGTGAGTTTTACGAGTTCAGTAAGAAAATTGATTTTATAATGGAGACTTGTGTACATACATTCACACAATATATAAAATATAATAATATTTATAATTAAGAAAATATTAAACAGAGTATCTCGATTAAAATACACAACAAAATAAATCATCACACGAAACGCATTTTAATCCTCACTCTTTTAACCTAATTCTTATTCTTCTTTCAAATCACACTCATACTCAAAATATCACAATACACTCAGAATGTCACATCTAAGGTTTCATCGCGCGATACCGTTTATATCATTATCAAGGTGAGGAAAAATAGATCTCCATATCGCATAGATAGTACACACACATAAATTTTACAATGATCACAACATATACATTTACTAAGTGACCCACATTCACAAATACCTATCTATGTCTGGATTAGGCTTCAAACTCTATCCATGTGCAGGTTCACCAAACCTACGTAACTTCAAGCACAAACGCACCATCCTCTCATCGATTCAGACTAAACAAGTTGGTATTCAAGGTTCTTACACTCTACACTCTTTTCAAATGTCTCTCATTCCTAATTCATTCATTTCATACCTAAAATCTCAATTTTACACATAATAAAACATATATACACATACAATATACGATATCATCACGCACATCAGAACCATACATTTTTCAAACTACTTTATGAGTTATCCTGTACCGGATCACACAGCAAGTACATGATATTCAAATTCATCGCGCAACTGTATTAGATCACATAGCAAGTACAGTGCGTCGTATATGTGCACCAGATCACACAACAAGTGCACTGTACCCAAATTTCACTCGTACACACACTGGTTATATATTTTACATGCATAACATATGTACACACACTAGTTATATATTTTACATGCGTAACATATGTACACATATTTTAATACACACACATATATTATAATATAAACATATACCATCATTACATGTCTCACACAGAATATATATTTATATTCACACACACACAATCTCTACCGATATATATACACACGTATATACAATCACACACAACATACTAGATATATATATATATATTCACGCATTTGTTCTTTTCAGCTATATTCTTATCAATTATGTTCTTATCAATTCATATCTCATTCATTGTATATTTTTATATATGTACACACACACATTCGTAATAGCATATATATATATACACACTATATAAATACACACAAATATAAGTTAGACATACTAATTATATATATTATATTACACATATATTTAAATATTTACACATAATGCATTATATATATACATATTTATATAAACATATAATTTATGTTTCCATACAGAATACATATAATTCTTATCTATGGTGTGATCAGGAAAGCTTTAGAATTCTTTCTAACTTGATCTATTGTTATCTTGAAAATTCGAATACCATTTAAATAATTTTTTTCGTTTATAATAGAAACACATATATTAAATTATGAATAATTTTAAAAATTATATTATGCAAAATTAGGAACGGATTTTACCTTGGGACACCTAGTCCCGGTTGTTAAAGTCACCGCGCGCCATCATATGCATGTTACCAAAAATGTCAGGCACTAATGATCGAATCAGTACACGTCACATACGGCGCACCAACATCATATTTGGTCGACACCCTTTCGTTTTTCTTCCTTAATTTTTTTTTCTTCTCTTTTTTTTTTCTTTTTCTTCTCTTTTCTTTTTCCTTTTTCCTTGCTTCTTCTTCTTCCTCTTTTCCCTTAGCTTTTTTTTTTTTTTTTTTCTTCCTCCTTTCCCGTACTCCTCTTCTTCTTCTTTCTTTTTCCTTTCTTCTTCTTCCTTTTTCTTCTCTCCCTCTCCTTTTTCTCTCTCTACCCGACCATGATTCTTCTCTGTCTTTTTCTCCTTCTTCTCTTCCTCTTTTTTTTTTCCTTTCTTTTCTTCTTCTTCTTCTTCTTTCTTTTCCTTTTCTTCTTCCTCTTCTTCCCGCAACGTCTCCCCTTTTGCCGCATCCCACCTTCGCGACTGCCACTCACTCCTCCTCCTCACGCGACTAAAGCTCCTCCCCTCACTCCGCTTTCTCGGTCTCGATCCTCACTCAGTTCGGCCTCCCTTCTCACGCGCTTGAACTCATTTCTCTTCCTCTCTGTCTCTTTTTTTTTTCTATTCTTCTGCTATTTCATTATATATATACATATATATATTTGCCGCTTGGTTTATTCTCCTTCTCTCTACATTCTTTTTTTTTTCATTGGATATAACTAAATGCTTCAGTTCAGTTTGAATGAGAGGATCAAAGAATATCAATGGTTTTAAATAATTTATGATCTAATCATACGAAGAACAAAAATATTGACATAATCAATGAAAATTTTATGTTTTATTTTGGTTATACAAAAAATATATTTTAGAAGTAAATATATGTTAGAAAGTGTATTTAGGCTACTTAAATATATATTAGAAGTAAAGATTATTTGTAAAAACTCAATGGTTTTATGTCTAAATTATTTTTTTATTAGGGTCAACTGCTATTTTATAATAAGTGTATTAAGAACTTTATAGATATTTTATTACAAATCTAAATATTTTTTATAACAAAAAAAAAACGGCTTAAAGGATCACAACTAATATTTATATAATTTTTTTGTATATTTTTGGTTTCATCTTTTGAAACACATATATTAATTTTCAATTATCAAAAATATTTTTATTACATATAAATGTAGGCATAAAAATAAAAAGTTTTAAAAACCTTAATACCAAAATCAAAACCTATATTTTTTCATGCCTTTAGATTTATATCGGATACATCTACCCACTTGCCTCATAAAAGCACCATGGGAGAAAGGCAAGAAGCAAAATGATAAAATGGCATAATAAACTTGAAAACCAAATGCATCAAACGGGAATTTATTGTTTTATTGAATTTGCTACTTTAACAGATCTTTTTTGTTATCTTTTGGTATTCTTTCCGTCAATTTCCTTCAATCTCTTGAACTTTAAAATCTAAAGCTATACTGTTATACAGAAGAATAAATACAGAAGTATGAGTGATTTATACAAATAATGGAGAAAATTGTACACATTATAACACTGACTACGGTGGTTATTGGGTTACATGCTCATTGCCCTTGATGAATCTTCCGATTCACCCTCCTGCAACGCTTCCTTCACTGATGCAACATTTTCCTGCAAAGATCGAGATCCCTCAGTCGATTGTCATGATTCACGAGTGAGGTACATCACATTGAAATGATACCACTACTCTTAGATAAGCAAAAACAAACTCATTCCCATAATCTAACAGAAAATGATATCACTTTGAAACGATAACACTATTTTGCATGTTATATACATAAGTGAATCTAAAAAATAAAAACTACAAAAAATATTTCTATATAGCGAACAGAAACCTCTTTATGCATGTCACTTTATTGTTGAACCTCCATGCCCACAGAAAAAGAAGGGGAAAAGAATAAATCCATGGGATCAGGAAGACAATGGAGGCTACCCTCAAAACCATGGATACCCACCTATTTATCTCATCTAAACTAGCCAAAAGATCTGCCGCAACAGAATATTATCTTTCCTGGTTTCTTAGAAGAACAAATTGCTCTCCAAGCAAGTAGCTCTTTCTCTATGGAGCTTGCCACAATCTAATTCCTAGTAAGGAAACGCTATTTGCTCACAAGCAAAAAATTATTCTGTTTTCTATTAGCACTGCTACCACTGTTAACCAGCAATCGCCAGTCACTCATTGGAGTTTCGACCAGACATCTATTGCTCGAGTGACCGGACCTTGGTTTTTTGTTATTTTATACTTTATGGCTTTATAGTATTTACAATAATTGTGTTCCAGGACAAAAAATTTTGTCTATCCCAAAAACAACCTTATGCCATGTTTAAGTAAGATCCACCATTACAGCTGCAAACAGTCCATAAGTTTAACCAAAACAAAAGGTATTATTCACTAACTCTAAGGGTGTGCCAACAATTAGGTACAAATTGCCTCTACTGGAATGTTAAATTCTTAAACTGTCATAGAATGGTTTCATTAAAATTGGAGATTTCCCCTCTATTTCAAGGGTCTTTTTTCAGACAAAATGTTCATTAACAGAGTTTGCTTCATTAGTAGCAAAAATACATTTCTTAGCATTGGTTGGACATCTAAATACTATCATGCTTGGAAGCGAGGAGATGGGCTGCAAAAAACAATATGCAAATCTAAAATGCCAAATATTATATAGCAAATCATACCACTGAACTCATCTTGTTTTCAGCAAGGAAGCGCTCCAATGCCCCATCTCCCCGGAGTATTTTCCCGCCACACCCAGGGGTATCCTCTGAGCCCACTGATGCCTCATCAACCACAACGGCGTCTACTCTATCACTTCCTGTCTTAACATCTGGAATCTGAATAATACAAGCAAGAAATAAAGTTTATCGAGGCATATGATGGAGCTATATAATGGAAAAGCAAAGCTAGAAGTAGAATCAGATGCAATGATGCATTATTCATATCCTCAAATACCTCGTACATAGCTTCAGTTAGAATACTTTCCAGTATAGCTCTTAAACCTCTGGCACCGGTATTCTTAACTGTAGCTTTCTTGGCAATCATTCTTAGTGCTTTCTCTGTAAAATGCAGCTTCACCTGAAATATTGGAAGAAAATGATTACGAAAATTCAAATTCCATAGGATAATGCCCCTAGTTTTATCAGGTGCAGAAGAAAATGCTTACGTTGTTCATACTAAACAACTTCTTGTACTGCTTACCAAGTGCGTTTTTTGGTTCTGTAAGTACCTGTAGAAAGGAAAGTAAAGGCAAAAAATTTTATCAGCTTCTTCTGGGTCAAAAACAAAGAGACACAGCTCAGTCCTGGAAATTACAAATTCTTGTTCCAAGTCAGAGTTGATCACTTCCATTTAGGACTAAACATGTAATATGCAAATGTATAAGAAAACCATGCCTAGTGTGGCATATCAAGTGGTTTGATTACTATCTTTGAACCTCAAATGTAAAAGAAAAACTTATGAGAAGTCAAGTGAGGCCCAACCGGCCAGAGTTAGCTAGCTCAGATGGCATAAAGTGCTGCCAAGTGAGTAATGATCCGGAGTTCAAGCCCTCTTCACAGAACCAGAAAAAGTTGATCCATCCAGTTTAGAGCAGTGACTTCAGCCTAATTATTGGAATTGTCTGTATCACAGGAAATAAAATGCATTCCCTCGACAAGTAGACTCATTAGCATAGTGATGTAGGACAAAGAGAGCTTGAGGATAAAACTTTGAGAAAATTATAAAACTTAGAGACCTCAGACCTCAAAGATCAAAGTAATATCTAAGAATTAGGGAAATAGAAAGAATTAGGGAAATAGAAAATCTAAGAAACAAGAAAATAAATCTTCCTATTTTCTTTTGTTGTAAAATTTTCCAAAAGTTAGAAAAGAACATTAAACCTTCCAATTCCTTTTAGTTAATTTCCTAAAACATTTATATTTCTTTATTGATTTTGCCTCATATTTTCTATCATTGAAATATGTTCATTTTAGGAGCTTTCTATTCTGCATCACATAGACAATTAAAAAGTTGAAAGAACAAAGTAATTTCAACATATATAAACACAAAGCCTTATTTTGCTGAATTTCATCTCACCAAGTTTGTTGAAATGAAATCAGTCCCCAAGAATAGGTATAATATCTTTAGAAATAACTTTCCAAGAACAGGTAATAATATATCTTCAGCAACTAAATGTATCTTCTACTTTATCTGTTCAAAAAATTAAGTCGCACCTGAACAAGCTGGTCCTCAGTTAGAGCTGACAAACTAACTAGTATTGGAAAGCGTCCAATAAATTCTGGTATAAGGCCGTATGCAATAAGATCACCACTCTCAACCTGAAAATTGCCAGGTTAATCTTCATTAAAAACTTAAGCCATAGAACTTCGAGGTTCCCAGGGTGGAGAGGAGCAATTTGATAAAGCGGAACGCTTGGAGTGTATAAATAAATTAGACATAGGAAATTGAAGTTTTCAAGGTCTTTCAATCTTACTGATTCAAGTAGAGATGACGTCACTGCAGCGCTGGTTACTCCACCAGCTCTCATGTTAGCACGGACAGGTGCTCCAAAACCAATTGAAGAATCTTGGCGTCTAGAGACAATCAATTGAAACCCCTTAGCACAAGCCAATAATATTTGGTCAGAGGTTTCAGCAAAAAAGATATCAAAAGGAATTACCTTTCAGAAATGGTTTTCTCAAGGTCAACAAATGCTCCACCGCATATAAAAAGAATATCTTTTGTATCGATCTGCAGGTATTAATAAGCATATTCAGAGATATATTAGCAAGATATAGTTACCTAGAAAAAAGAATCAAACTGATCAACTGCCCAAAAATTTCATAGCAGTGTTAGGTAACATGAATGTGTCAGATAATAGATAATTTAAACATTTCAAATGTCAACACTTGCAAACTGAACGACTATAACTGAAATATTTAGACTAAATCAAGTGAGACTTATATCTACAAGGTTGTTTCGTGCTAAATAATGCTTCTGTTCCCCTTTATCTGATCCATCACCCAGCCAAAGAAAGGGAAAGGGGGAGGAAATAGAATTATAGATTGCTCACTTCCAAAATGCCAATAGTTCCGCCATGATCTATGCCTCCACCATGCAGTACTCCTTCTACTATCACCATTGTATAAAAGAAGAGAAAAAAACTGCTTGTAATCTCTATATTGCTTACAAGAGAATAACTTTTCATCTTCTTCATTGATGAAGAAAAAGTACAACACAACCGAACAAGTGCATAACAAGTAAACCATCTCTCATGTCAAGATCTCATGGTCCTAAAACCAATCAGAAGTTATCATGCAGGCATGCACACACAGATTTCATCTTTACAATTCTGCATAACAGAAGAGATAAAGTATTATTTCTCCTTGGCTGGTTACAGTTTTGCAAGAAGACAATTTTCATTTCACCAATAAAATTGTCATCTACATTGACCAACTTCTTTATTCCACTAACAAAAATTACTAGTGGCATTCACCTTGTTTTGCATTAAAAAGTAGGAATGCTAGCACATACTTCTTTAAGAACAAATGCAGACATCTTGATTTTGACATAATTACATTGAAGAAGATATTGTTGAGATAATGTTCAAGTCTTGTATGAATGTCTTTGTAACGGATTTTTTATCTTCCGAAGGATACAACACAAGATCATTACCAACCACAAGGGCATTCAGTCAGTAAAAATTTTTTGCACATCCTAAAAAATGACTAAAACCTGAGACTCAACAAGTATACACAGGTGTCCAAAGGGAAATGGGTTAGTGCTAGTCAAGAAACTCGTTTAAAAAAGAGAACTTTACTTCCATCAGCTTCCACACCCGGGGACATGCAAAAGGAAATGAAGAGCATCTAAGTTAAAGCCATGCATTCTAGTTCATACCCATCAGATAATTTTTTTTCAGACATGATCATATATTCAAAATCATCATAAAAATATAAAGGATACTAGCCATTAAGCATTTCATACCTGTATATGTTCACCCCGAGGATGCTTTCTTGCCCCCTTTTCAGGAACATTCACTATCTGGACAAACAACAAGAATCTTCAATCTTAAAAGTGACAAGCAAGAATTACACTAATAGCTCTATGAGCAGTATTTTGCCTCTTAAATGAAAATTCACCAACAATAGTATAGGTGAATAATACAAAGACCAAAAAGTTGTCAATGTTTCTACGTTGCTATGACTCTTAATTTGAAACTTGTACATGAGTAAAATTTCTAGAAGCAGCATCCTCAAGAATTCAACGAAGAATTTTGATGCTGCCACATTAGATGTGCATAAATAAACTAATAACACAGGAACATCAACTAGTAGTTCCTTCCATGTTGCTCTAACTCTTAATTTTAACTACTTGTACGGAGCATAATTAATAGAAGCAGCATCCTTAAGGATTCAGTAAAGAAATTTGATGCCCACAAATTTAGATGTGTGGATAAGTAATGAGAAAAAATATTTAACTCACAGTTCCTTCAAGCATTTTCAATAATGCCTGTTGAACACCCTCCCCAGAAACATCTCGGCTAATGTTTAAACTTTCAGCCTGCAAAACCAAGGAAAAAGCTGAACAGCAGCCAGAAATTAAATCAGAATTATGGATGTGCAGAAAATATTAAAGGACCTTTTTAGTTATCTTATCAACTTCATCAATGTAAACCATCCCCTGTTGAGCTGCTTGTACATTGAACTCAGCTACCTAACAGCCATAATGCAAAAGAAAAGCTGTGATCTTGTTGATAAGCTACAAGATTTTGCATGAAGATAAAAATAGAAATCAAGTTCTGAAAGTTCAAGTGTTAAGCATGAGCATGCAGGGATATATCGTCAATATGAGTAAATGGCAAGGTTAACTTCAACCATTAGAATGGATCCACAAGTAACATTTTCCTTTCGGAGAAAAACTAATAACTAGATATATTGTTCAATTATTGCATAGAATTAAATTTGGATTCTTTTCATCCATCAAAAACTCTTTTTCTCCTGAATTTTAACACACAATCTAAATCAGCTGATCGGGCAATTATTAGTTCAATTGGCGGCTATTCAAAGGCCATGCAAATGAGTTTTGCAAGTTGCCCATATAACCTTATAGAGTCCCTGCTTGCCCAAAAATCACAGCTGCAGGTTTCTATGAGGAAGCCATTGAAGGTGTACCAAAGGAAGAAGGGAAAAATAGGAAACAAGTGTGAGGGAAGGGGTTAGTTTTGTACTTCAGCAACGGCATAAAATTCTTGTTTCCATTTCTGTTTCATTTCTGTTGTAACCAAAGGACATGCCTAACAGAAGAGCGTGCCCTCTTGCCTATATAAACAGCTCTCCAGAAGGAAGAGCGCAGCAGGAATTTAAAACTCAAATTTGCCATTCAAATATCTCTCTCTTTTTTCTCTTCTATTTAGCCGAAAAGTCACAATCTATGAGCAAGGTTTCTGCCCACATTGCAAAGCGCTCAAGAGGGGTAAAAATATTGCAAATAATTGAACATAAAACCAACAAAACAAAATAAACTTTTTTTGGGCATGACAATCATTCAACTAATTATAAACATCATACATGACATACACAATGCCTTGTTCAAAAAATTTCATGCTAAGCCATTTAAATAATACAATTTGATAACAGAAATAAGAGAGTATACATTCAGTTGTTAAACCTGAACATGCAAAATTAGAAGTATACCGTGAGTAGTTTATACAATATTGATTCTACATCCTCCCCAACATAACCAGCCTGCAAAAAGCAGCATTTGATCAACCTTTATATAGATATGGTTCATACCGCGGCTATTTGAATTTTGGAATCACTAAAGCAAAACTGGCGCATATATCTCTATTGTGCAATAATAAAATTAATCAAGAAGATGTTTATATGCAATCTGGAATACAGCCAAATTTCCTTTTCTCATTAATATATGATTACAATAAGCAGAAGACACCAAGAGAATCACGTAAGCACAAGCAAGTTTTCTTTACAGTTTTTAGTTAGGAGATTTGGTTACAGCACCCACATATATTGAGCAGGTTTATTGATAATAAATTTTCCCTTTTCTTTTCTTCCTTTTCACATTTAATATTGTAAATCGATGTCAATATACTTGCCTGTGTCAAAGAAGTTGCATCAGCAATGACAAAAGGCACGTTCACAAATCGAGCTAGAGTTTTTGCAAGCAAAGTCTTCCCTGTTGATAACACATGAATTAGCAATCCTGGAACAAAAATATGCAGACATACCGAATAGAAATGCAGATTCACACCTGAGCCAGTTGGTCCCATTAAGAGCACATTGCTCTTTTCTAATTCTACATTATCATCATTATTTACTGTTTTTGAGCTCCCTGCTTCTTCTCCTGACCTAGTATTAAAATTCACCACCTCAGTTTTCTCTAATGACAATAAAAGAGAATCCTAAAGTGGGAAAAAGGTAAGAACAGATCTGTCAATTACCCTAGTTGTGCATTAATTCAAGAAGATAAGTGGTGCAACTAAGTGCAGATTTGAAGATGTAGGTAACCAGAAACTAACCCATTCTGCAGGGAGACCTGGTATATTCTCTTATAATGGTTATAAACAGCTACTGAAAGCACCTGCAACAACAATGTGTTGATCATTTTCTACGTCTGAGAAGAAAGCTCAAATAGGAAGACCTGCAACATAATGCCTAGTAGAAAGCTCAAAAAGCGGAAGAAATACAGGACCTTTTTAGCTCGTCTTTGGCCAATCACGAATTTGTCCAGAGCTTTGCAAATCTCCTTTGGCGTAGGCAAATCCTTGCCCAAATTGGAGCCACCCCACCCAGCATTACCAACTCCACTGGATGACCCATCAGTGGCCCGAATCACGTTGACCCCAGGGGCAAAGGGAGGCCCTGGCGGAGTGTGCACCGCGATGCCATTCCCAGTCGGCGGTGCAGGTGGCCATTCATCAATCATTTCCTCTGCGTACAACCTCATAGTATCCCAAAACGATTTATTCTTACGAGTAGCAGCGTGATTAGAACTAGCGATTGAGTTGTTATTGAGTGAATGATCTCCGCCATTGGTGTTCTTGAGCTTGTTGTTGGATTTATTGTTGATATTACCTAGCCGGCCTATCTCGACAAAGCTGCCTTGCAGAGGCGCAATATTGTGAGGGCGGAAGTAGTAGGCGGTCTTGCAATTGGGGCAGAAATTGACGGCCTGATAGTCGTTTGACTTGCCTGTGTTGCCAATACCGTTGTTCCTCTTAAGATGATTGACGTCAACCGGAGGGGAGAGAGTGGAAGGGAAATGACAGTTGGAGAAGAGGAGATCCATGTGTTTAGAGCAGCGAGGGCAGTTAGCCTCCGCCCTGATCTTTCGAGTAGGCGTCTGATTATGATGATAATCATCGTCGCCGCCGCCTCCACCACCACCGCCTCCGTGCTCCCACTTGTAACGCTCCTGTACTCCAATCAACGTCTCCCTCCGACGGGGCCAGGCCAGGTTCTTGAGGTGGTTGAGGTGTGTGGAAATGGGGGACACCTGCGCAAACCGCGCAGGTTGGGATTGAGGCAGCAGGGAGGAAGAGCGTGAGGCGACCTGCTCCCGCCATCGCCACAGTCTAATTCGAGACATGTAGAAAAGAAATTCAATTGAACCAGAGAGTAAAACTTTGGAAAAAGAGAAAGGTGAGGACTCGGGATCTGCAGAAGCAAGTGATATATATATATATATATATGTATGTATATCGAATGAACGCAGTTGCACGTGATTTGATTCTCCTTCCTCCTATATTTTATATTAGGAAAAAGAGAAAGCAGAAGCAGAGAGTGTTTGTAGGAGGAAATATGGAAGCAAACGCCGTCTCTTCCTTTCTTTATGGACGCTATTTATCTCCTTCGCTTCTCTTCCTTCTCTACGTTTCCTTCATTTTACTAAAAATGGCACCTTTCCTTATCGTCGTTGTTTAAATAAACTCTTTCTCTTCTTTTGTCTTCTTCCTCAGTCTGTACTGTTTTAGGCAGTACAGCTAAAAAACGAAACTGCCGAGGAGCTCGCTAAAATATTTGAATGATGCTCGCTGTTGCTGGTACAAACCAGCAGAATCTGAACGAACAAGTACTGGATATACTCTCAAGATGCAATCACCTCAATCATCTCAAGCAACTTCAATCCTTCCTCGTCACTCTTGGTCACTCCAATTCTCAATTCTACGTCTTCAAGCTCCTCCGCTTCTGCACCCTCAAACTCCCCGACCTTGCTTATGCTCGCTTCATCTTCAATCATCTTCACCACCCCAATATCTACCTGTACACTGCCATGCTCACTGCTTATGCATCTCAGTCTGATCCCACTTCCGCCTTTGCTTTTTACCGCCACATGGTCCGTCGAGGACGCCCTGCGCCTAATCAGTTCATATACCCTCACGTTCTGAAGTCCACACCTCAGGTCTCGGTTCCTTACGGGACGAAACTGGTGCACGCTGCCATAGTCAAATCCGGTTTTTGCCAATACCCCGTTGTGCAAACGGCTCTTGTTGATTCATATTCCAGGTCCGGTTCTCATATCGGGATTGCCAGGGAACTGTTTGATGAAATGTCTGAGAGGAATGTTGTGTCCTGGACTGCCATGGTTTCGGGTTATGCGAGAGCCGGGGAGCTTGGAGATGCTTTATCTCTATTTGAAGAAATGCCTGATAAAGATGTTCCATCTTGGAACGCCATTATTGCAGGGTGTACTCAGAATGGGATGTTTCCTGAAGCAATTTCTCTTTTCAGGAGAATGATATTTGAAGGAAGACAACATCACCTGAATCGACCTAATCAAGTAACCATTGTGTGTACTCTCTCTGCTTGTGGCCACACGGGCATGCTTCAGCTGGGTAAAGAGATCCATGCTTACGTTTATAGGAAAAGTTTTGGTCTGGATTCATTTATCTCCAATGCTATGGTCGATATGTATGGCAAATGTGGAAACTTGAAAGAGGCAAGAATAGTCTTTGAGATTATTCCCAAGAAAAGCTTGACATCTTGGAATTCTATGATCAATTGTTTCGCACTACATGGCCAAAGTGAGTGGGCTATTAGTGTGTTTGAGGAAATGATGCAGTTGGAAGAATGTGATGTAAGACCAGATTATATCACCTTTATTGGTCTGTTGAACGCATGTACCCATGGAGGATTGATAGAAAAAGGTATTACTTATTTTGACTTGATGACTAAGAAGTATGGGATTCAAGCCAGAATTGAGCACTATGGATGCTTAGTAGATCTTCTTTGTAGAGCAGGCCGGTTTAAGGAAGCACTGGATGTTGTTAGAACAATGAAGATTGAACCCGATGAGGTTGTTTGGGGTTCATTGCTTAATGGATGTAAAAAATATGGTCGTGCAGATTTAGCAGAATTTGCTATTCAAAAACTTATTGAATTAGATCCAAATAATGGGGGTTATGGTACGATGTTGGCAAATTTGTATGGAGAGTTAGGAAAGTGGGATCAGGTACGTAAAGTCAGGAAGATATTAAAGGAGCGGGATACTCCTAAAATACCAGGTTGTAGTTGGATTGAGGTTGATAACCAAGTCCATCAGTTCTATTCTGTAGATAAATCGCATCCTAGAACCGAGGATATATACATGACCTTGGATAAAATTGACTTTGAAGTTCAATTTTAACTCCTTTTGCTTGTTTGCCGGTCCCGCATCAGGCTTAAGATATGAATACCTGGTTGCTATGGGCTATCGCAATGTTTAACCAACCTGAAGGAAAAGAAGGAACGTGTCTTCTTCATAGTTAAGACCATTTGAGGCCTGTTCCTTGGAAAACACTTCCTTTCAACTGTGGTAAGAGCCCTCTGATTTGCTCGAATCTGATATAGGCTTCACTGAGATTGTTGTTTCGTTCTTGGAACAGAAGCAACCAACTCCGTGCTTTTATTTTTTTTAATTAATGTTCTATGGATAAATTAAAGCTTCACTCGAATTAAAAATAAAAGGAAAGCATATGTCTAGTTTTGATCTCTGCATGAGCGGGTATTCAGCATAAATTTTTGTATGCCATTTTTTGCTACATCGTTTAATTGATTATTTAGTTTACAATTCTTATTTTACCTGTTGATAAAATTGACCTTGATCTCACTGTTAATAAACTAACCTGCTGATTGTAGCTGGACTTGGCCGAAATTTTTGAACCTTAGGTTCACTGCTTAAACATTCATGAAACATTGTGTAAAATAGGAAATACTCTTTCCACTGTGATGTGATAATTATTTTCCTCAAGGTCCCTTATTTATTAGATCATTACAATGGAAGAGTATGGACAAGCTAAGTTGTCATCAAGAAAAGGGAACGAAACTGGCAAGCTGCCAGATCGTACAAAATAGCAGAATTAAAAGCTATCTTATGCTTTATTACCTTTGGCAATGAAACAGATGGAATCTTTCTGGTTTTCCTTTCCTATTGGTTCCTTTCAACCAAAGCTATTTGGAATGAGATGAAATAAGAAACCCCATCTTTCCCCGAACCCAATTTTTGACCATGAACTTGATCATAAGCTCTCACATGCCCTCTCCCTCAATTGCAACCCAAAATTGACCACTTTGTTTGCAGTTCAAGCTTTCTGAAGAAAACACATGGTTACTTAGCTTGAAGTGATTGTCTCTTAACCTGTTTTTAATCAAATTGAATAGCTAATTGACCGTTCCAGATAGGCTTGTGTTGAGGGTACAGGAAACAATTTTTTCTTTTGCAATAAAAGTCAAATACAGATTGCTTCCTTTGAGTTTCATAAGCTCAGGTCCAGATAGCATTTCTTTTTTACGTACTATTTTTCTTAACAAATAAAGTTGTAGATTCTCGAATAAACTTCAGCTAGAAAATTAATGCAGGGAAATGGAACACTTAATCAACTACTGCATTCTGATCCTAACCAGAATCTCAAAGGAAGAAATATCATTGTTATTTTCGACGAAGCTATAGAAATCTCTTAACCCTGTTTAACCTTTCATACTGAATATAGTCTCCATCATGGAAAGCCATACGCTAATTAAATGCTGTTTTATTCCTGCAGCTTTGAGAAATGGATTTCTCAACCACTCCCGAAGTAATTGTGCATTGAAGAAGATATCCTGCTGGACCAGATTTTATATTATCAGGTAAGAATGCAAGCAGTTCTTATTTGATCATCTGTTGACAGAATTAACATTTTGATGATAATTTTTCCCATCGATGATTAACAGGTTAGATAATGGATAGCACACGAAAGAAGTTACCTGCTCTTCTTTAGCTTGATTTTCTACTACTTCTTACTGAGGGCAACATCCGAAAACTTCTTTAGTGAAGATTGCTTTCACAGTTTTTTTTTTCCTTTTCTTTCTTTGTTTGATTTCTGAAGCTTTTAGATCTGGAATTATTGGAGATTCAAAATGAAAGTTATTATAGGGAAGAAAGTAAATATGTAAAATTTGTTGAAGATAAGAGCAGGCCTGCATTTATGCAGAATTGGATTTTTTTTTAGGCAGAAGACATTACATCATAAAATTTGGGGAAAGACATCAGACATTACACCAAAAAAACTCCACAAAACCAAACACAAGATGCAGTAAAACCCTTATTCTCGCTATCATAGTATGACTCAGAAAGGTCTCATCATCTACATAGGAAAGACAACTTCCTAGGAGAAAGGCATTCCAAAGTTCATGTTTTGTTTTGCCATTACTGACATTAAGTTTTGCAGGTCCTTCTCTACTCCAGCAATGCTGACCACCTTAGGACCCTTGATCCTGTCAGGGGACAGCTTAACTAAGGACGAAGTCAACACACCATCCTCAAGCTTGGCCTTGAAATTGTACCTTAACCATGGAGAAGCCAGATAACGACAAGCTGAGTTTAGTGACTTTGTCTGGGCTAGCATTTTTAAGACTTCCTTGGGAAGATCTCCTTTTGTAATGGTTAGTTCAGGTAATAAAAAGGTATGGCTTTTACTCTTTGATAATTTAAATATAATTTCACTAACCATCCTTAACTAGATGGTTGGTATTTTTACTATTCTCTATAATGATATGAATATGAGATGAATTGCACTTCTGTGTGTATTTGTTAAAAAATTCATATTTATTTTTTAAAAAAAGTTAATTGTATTATTATAAATATATAAATACTATTTAATTATTAAAATATATAATTTTTCATTAAAAAATATTTAATTCTATTTTTAATAACATTTTGAGAAAACAAAACCCAGTTGCATCATGTCGATGTAAGGTCAAGCTTTCATACTAAATATACTCTCCATTGTAGAAAACGATATGCTAATATTGGGATATCTAAATTGTTTTATTTCTGTTTCCTGCAGTTTGGAGGGGATGGACTCTCGAGTCACCAGTGCGCATTGCGGAAGATGTAAGGTCATGTGAGAATGCAAGCAGAACTTATAGCAGAGAAGAGAACTTACTCTTAACTTATTTCCACACAAAAAAAAAAGAGAACTTACTCTAATTAAGCTTGATTTTCTACTATTACTCACTGAAGATTACATCTAAAAAACTTCTTAACCTTCTTGGAAGAGAATACATACTTCAAATTTTTTCTCTTTTTTTCCTCTTATTTTTCAGAAGCCATTAATTTATTAGAGTGAGAAGTAAAACCTGTTAAAGATGACAGTAAGCCTGCAGTTTGCCGAGGGTGAAGTACTAGAAAGCTATTGAAATGAAGAATTTACGAGTATGAAATTCTCAGCTCAAGCTGTAAGATGCTTCATTTGCTGCTTAAATAATCACACACTGCTACCATTAAATTTAACTGGATAGATGTTAGAGAGACTTTCTAGAAAAATAAAAATATTTTTTTTAAGAACACTTGCATTCGCATAAGAGTTTTTAGAGATAACATTATATCACAAAACAGGGAGGAATACATTAGGTATTACATAGAAAGGAGGCAAGAAAACCAAACACAAGATACAGTAAAACCCTTATTCAACAACCATAGTATGACTCAGAAAGGACTCATCATCTACATTATCAAAGAAACTTCTCCGAGGAGAAAAGCATTTCAAAGTTCTTTTTTTGTTTTGCCATCCTCAACATTGAGCTTTGCAGGTTCATCCTCGCCCCCAGCAATGCTGACCACCTTAGGACCCTTGATCTTGTCAGGGGACAGCTTAGGTAATGACAAGGTCAAGACACCATTCTCAAGCTTGGCCTTGACTGAATCCAAGTCCACATTTTCCGGCAGCCTAAACTGCCGCCAGAACTTTCCATATGATCTCTCCACTCTGTGCCATTGATCTCCCTTCTTCTCTTCTTCCTTCTTCCTCTCTCCACACACTCTCAGCACCCTGTTTTCATCCACCTCAATCTTGAGCTCCTCCTTCTTTAATCCCGGCACATCGAGCATGATCACATGACTTTCCGGTGTCTCTTTCCAGTCTACTCTCGCCGGAGAAAGTGCCCTGCTCTCTGCTCTTTCAAGAGCTAGTGGGATTTGTTCAAGAACTCGGAATGGATCGGGAAAGTTGTCCTGCCAAAGATCGGAGAGCAGACTGCCTGGACGATCAATGATTGGTAACAAGGACCCATCGGTTGAAACAAGGAAGGGTGAGACCAGCAGAAGGACTCGCAGGAGGCTGGAAATGGAAAGTGAGCGCCCCTTCATTCTTCTTCTCTCTTCTTGATGGTTTTGAGCTGTGTTGTCTGCTTGTTTTGATATTCTGACAGAGGAGAATGTCGTCACCGGAGATTACTAATGCTGTGACACATGCCTTGAAGATAGGCTTGCATGTGTGTGTATATATATACACGTAAGAAGAGATCTATAGATGTGTGCAGAAGGTTCTTTAAAATTCTATTGTGTGTAAGGAAGATTTTTTAGAGAGATGAAGAACGTTCTAGGTGGCAAAGGTTCTTGAAAGATCAAGACGAAGACAGAGGACTAGTTATTTATTCAGGCCTTTTATGATGTTGGGCCAGGCCCATTGTGCTTCCATTTGTTGTGTTTCGTTAGGTGTTGTGTCTTTTGCCGGCATTTGCTGGAGTGAACCGCTACTGGCTTTTAAGAAATAAATTAGACTCTAAACAAAAAGGCCTTAAAAAGAAAGATATTTATTAAGGATATACGTGTATATATATATATATATTAGTAAAAATATATTAATTGATACCTAACCATTCATCGTATTTCAATCTTCTAATAAATATATATAAAAATACGTAGTTCAACTTTTCATATAAATAGTGATATATTAAAGATTTATTAGTAGAATTTATGTATATATATATATATATATTATATGTGCTTTTTCTGCTCTGAGTAGAATTTCTTATTTGTTTTTCAAATTTTGTGTATTGTCTCGTACAATTAAAAAATTTTACCGATATCATTTGTCATGAAATTAATCAACCACGACACGAACAATTTAATTTTATTTAAAATTTTGGATCTTCACCGGTCCACTTATCTAGTCAGATATCCTTCTCTCTTTTTTTTTTTTTGCAAATAAACATCTTCAATATTGAATGTATACCTTATAACGGGTGATTGAAATTAAAGTGACTTCCAATTTGAGATCATATTGAAATTTAACTTCATAGAAATCACCAATTCTTGTCGTGGTGATTCTATATTTGATCATTGACAAAAGAAAAAAAAAAATTCCTAAAATTCGGATACACTATTTTAATATTATAAAAATTTGTAATTAAATTTTTTATTTATTAAATTTTTATTCATAATATTTAATTTATAACGTTTTTATATATAAGTAAAACAAGGAAGATGGATGGGTGAGTTTCTAGGATCATCGATGGATCTGGACATGCCCATTTATCTGACAAAAGGGAAGAAGAAAACAAATCTCAATCCACTTCAATTTGGGTGGTCCATGGCGGATGCTGCTTGCCCACACTACTCACTTTTTTTTTGTTTTTTCAGGACACGGACAGCAACACCCACCTACCACTGTTTTCATTAATTAACTTCTCCATTAATTTTACAGTGCATACATTTTTTTAATTCTATTATTTCATCGTTAAATTATAATAAATGTTAAATTTAAATACTAATGTAATAATTTCTCATATTGTGACATATATTTATCAATAAATTAATCTCCTAAGTTTCGCCAAGACAACAATTTAAATTATGAAAGAAAAAATTTCACAATCTCACTATAAAAAATTCAAATTTTAAAATCTGACTTACAATTCAATTATTATATATGAATAGAAAATGTAATAATATTAATAGAAGAGTGAAAGAGTTGATGAATGTAGGTGTCAGTAGTTATTATTATATACTCGGCTTAGTGTCAACGGCAACAGCCTATATCTTCTATGTATGCATGCTACGAAGTTAATTGAGATAAAAAAGAACAAGACACATGACATGCATTTATAGATCAAGTTGATGTATTTGCAGGCAGTGCCGGTGGTGGCTGAGATATTTCAGTATTTCTCTAATTTTTCTTCATTAGCCCTCTACATATGTATAAGTCATAGTGTTATATACAGAGGAGGGCAGGGAAGAGATATTTATAGATAAAAATATATATATATATATATATATATACATAGAAAGGAAGAATATAATGAAGATACAATGCGAGGCGTGCGGGAAGGCGGAGGGGGGGATTCTGTGCTGTGCGGATGAAGCAGTTATTTGCAGGGGATGTGACCAGAAAATCCATACAGCCAACAAGCTTTCCCAGAGACATCACCGTCTCTCGCTCCTTAATCAACCCCATCAACTTCCTCCATGCGACGTTTGCCCGGTAATATTCTAATTACCTTACTTATAATATATATATATATACACACACACAATTACGTAAGACCCATTATTTTCTTGGTAAAATTTTATTTAGAATTGGGTTATTTATAAAATTTTGTTCAATATAGACAATGGGTTATATATATATGGTATGGCATATAACATATATGGATGGAAACATAAAATGTTTGCAGGAGAAGAAAGGGTATATTTTCTGTTTGGAAGACAGGAAATTAGTGTGTAAGGATTGTGATGAGGATATTCACAGGAACAGTCCGTACGGCTTAGCCCATCAAAGGTTTCTGATTGCTGGTCTGAAACTCGCCCTTGACCCTTCTGATCCCATTCCCACTGTAGCTCCTTCTTCATCATCTACTACTGTTATTACTAGTCCACCAATTCCCCAACCCATCTCAGATCACCATGATCACCGCCATCACCATCATGATCAGTTAGTACAGTACTATTGGCCGCCGGAGCTAGATTTCCAGTTTTCAGATATGGACGACTCATCAAACATTTCTAATAGTAGCCATTATTGACTTACCTTATGTAATCTCAAGTGCAAATTATGCTTCTAATCTTAAAATTTGAGTCTTATTATGTATAGTTTGGTATTAATATATTTTTTCCTTTTGTTAAAATTACTTTTTTAAATATCAGCTTTTTTATTTCATAATTAAAAATATAATATAATTAATTTATATTTATATAATTTTTAGAAAATAACTCAAAAGAAATACTTGGTACACTCTGTTATGATTTTCCTTTTCTAGCATAAAAAAAAAAACATAATTTACTAATTAATTAAGATAATAAAGATACTAAATATAATTTTATTGTTATTAATTTAATTAATCATTGAAAATAATTTTTAAATTACTTTTTAAAGCGTACAAGTATATGTCTTAATTATTTTAAATTGTTTATTAAAAATAAAAAAGAATTAATTATTTAAAAAATATATATATATTAAAAGATTAAATTGTAACAAGAAAATTAACAACTAATTTTATAACCAAAATTTATGAATTAATTTAATAATTTACTCTAATCTTAATTATAACATCTGTATTATCATCTACATTTATCTATCATATTTTCTCTTTTCTGTTTTAATTAATTTAATATGTGTAATTAATTATAAGCAATCATATTTATTAAGTGGAATTGCAAAATCAAATTCTCTCAACGTTAATTACAATATCCAATCCATCAAATTCAACCAATATATCTTTTCAGTTGCACGTCAAGAACTGATTAGACATTTTGGATCAACACGCTTTCCTTCAAAAGTCCGAGATGGGATAAGATTTTATTATAAATATTTGTAAAAGAAAAAAGTAATTTGATTAATAAATCATTAAGCTCTTTTTAGTTTGTATTGTTTATATCTAAATTGAATTGTGTTTGAAATTTCTTTTCATACTTATAATCAACTTTAAAAGCATTTTGTTTTAATGTTTTTATTTTTAGTTATTACTTATCTTAGTTTAATCGAAATAATAATTGATAAGATACTCAATCTAAGTAGTAGAGAATTAAAAAACGAATCTATTTTGATATGTTTCCAAATCCAACAAATATAAATTGAAATTAATCAAAATTAAGCAATATTAATTTTTTTTTTTAAAAAAAATATAAGATTAAAACTTAAAATTTGAAGAAAAAAAATATAAACCAAAATTAAAATATTAACATATTTAATTCAAATCCTCGTTTGGTTCTGGATTGAGAATACTTATTAAATTGTTAAATGTGGGACAAAAATAAACACTTCATTTCTAATTTTTTATATTCTTGTTTTTTAATTTTACAAACTTATTTAACTACCATCTTCATCTTAATTTAAATTAACAATACATACAATAATATAAAATAATAAAGTATTTATAGTAAATACATACTTTACGTATGAGTATAGAAGAGTGAAAATTTTTATAAATATGATTCTTCATTTTAAATAATAAAAAATAAAATGAATCAATTACATTTACATTTGAAACGTTTACTACATAAATTTTTTTAAAAAGAATTAAAATAAATCAATTACAGTTATCTGCATTCCTCATACCCTTGTAATTGTAACTCACACTCACCTATTTTTACTTATAACCACAACCACAACTATTCTCTCAGTTGTGAATATGAGATTGTCCCACTGATTAATCCTTCCAACAAGATCATACTCCTTATTATATATATATATATATATATATATATTTATCACTGGTGCCCCTTCCTAGTTTCTTTCAAATTACAGTTATACAAATTATAAAATTTATACTTCATCAAATTAACTAATCAACAAAAAAAAAAAAGATGAATTCTTTTATATACACTTCCGTATATTTTTATGATGGTAGAAACTGAGTTAGATTATACATCCTATTTTAGAATATTATTGTATTATTAATTACACTATTAATATATATCCTATTTAATTATTGAAATAGTTATGCTAAAAATATATATATATAATATTAAATTGCAAATACCAACTAAAAGTCTAGTTAATTTTAAAGAGGCTCATGTAAATCCTCTGAATTAAGTATTCACAATCCCGACTATGATCATCATGATGAGTAATAATTCTGTAAGCATTCATTGAATTCTTTAAACAAAAGGACAAGTATTCATAATGATGGATCATTGATGCTACTTCACTCACCATTTTCGTGGGGAGGATGCAATAATCCCTTCTGATGATTATCATCATCATCATCTTCGAACACAACCCACACCATGCTAATCTTGGTATCCAGCGTACACGGAAAAAGAGTAGCAGTAGACGAGAAACTAAAATCCAAACCAGTACTGGAATCATAACTCGCGTTATTTATATCATCGGGAATGATATTTACGCTACCTGGGAATTTATTAGTTGTTGAGTAGTGAAGCTGGTGATCGGAAAGTATGGTGGCAGGTGCCGGAGGAATATTAGAGCAATGCTCTAATGCCAGAACATGATCCATGGAGATGACTTGTAGCGAGGGGTAATCCAAACTTTTGTTATGGACAACCTTTCTGCATCTCTGGTAAAACTCGTCAAGTTGTTGGGTTTGTCGAGCGGCTTTCTTGAGAATCTCACAGGCTAAAGCCTTGGCGGGCCTTGTCAGGTCGAAGAACATATTAAGTAAAGCCGTGACGCCTTCGTAAAACGTCACGTAGACTTGGAAACTCTCCTTCAAGGTGTTGCTCATGGCCGCTTGCGCCGCCGAGTTCTGGTGGAAAGGCAAGGAAGTAAATGATAATATTGGCGTCGAACAGTTCAAGACGGTTTCTAAGAATTCTTGGCACTTGGGTAATCTCCGGAAGACCATGTTGATGTAGTTGTTATGATCGTGGGATGATCTGAATTGAGTTTGAGGGATGAGATCAGCAGAAGGAGCAGCAGCTGGTTCGAGCTTCCCGGCTTGATTGATGAGCCAACCCACTCGCTGTTCCAGATAAGCTGAATACTTTTGGAGGAAAGCAACAAGGAGATGATGATCATCATCAAGATTTTGATGGTAGGTGATGATTTGGAGATGGCCAGAGACATGAGCGCTGCGGATCTGCTGCTCGAAGCAGCGGTTGCCGCCGCGGAGGAGACGATGAATAAGCAGAAGAGTCTTGAGGGCGACTAGCGGGTCTTTGGTCTTGGCGAGCCGGCGAGAGAGCTGTTCGGCGAGAAATGCGACGGAGGCAGCCGGCGAGGGACTGTTGGAAACCAGAAAGAGAATCTCGTGCATACGTTTATCGTCGATCGGGCCATTATCGTGGCCGGTGGCACGGAGGACTGCGATCTCTATTTCTGAAAAATCTTTGCCGTCGTATTGACCAGTAGTGCTGTATATCATGGCCTTGCCGATGGCTGCATGGTCCTTGACCG